>NC_040890.2:8741764-8964264 GCF_900634795.4 Betta splendens
CCTGAAGCCCATATCTTGTTGCCCAGCAGCATAATAAAGACTTGTATTTGTGTTATAGAGACACGCTCTGCTTGTGTATGCACACACGTGTCACACAGGTTCCCCTCTCTCCGCCAAGTGGTGTTCTGCGTAAACTACAGCAGCAGCTCCTGTAAAAATATTAATCATTATCAAGCTTTGCATGACTCACCTGTGCTGTTTCCTAACGACTGAGGTTACTGTGCTACATTACACTAGACACAAAAAAATGAGGTGTTTGTCTTATAGTGGAAATTCTTATTCTAGGCTGGTGTTTCTGGACCCTCGTCCCTAAAGAGGAAATTGTTAGTTACTATGAGTCTGTCCGTGTCTCAAAGACTGGGGCACAGTCACAGACACACACACGTAAGACTGATGTCATACCCCGATCACTTTACTCTTTACTTCATCCAGAGATCCTGATGGCAGATCAATGAGGAATGAAACAAATGCAGAGAGCCAGAGACAGAAAACTATATTCGTGTGTGTGTGTGTGTGTGTGTGTGTGTGTGTGTGTGTGTGTGTGTGTGTGTGTGTGTGTGTGTGTGTGTGTGTGTGTGTGTGTGTGGCTGATATTAACTCAACTCAAGGGAATCTACTGGGAATCAGCCTTAGCCCTTGTGCCGTTGTCAGGTTGTGGCGCGAATGGGTCACCAGATTCCTCGAGCATGAAGTCAAAGGAATGAGCTATGCAAGTACACCTCAGACCTTCAATAATACAACTATTACACATTAGAGCAGAAGCCAGTGCTGAATCAGGCTCCCAGTTTCCCCTTGAATCTGTAATGTTTATGTTTTCCTCCTTCAGTCCTGTATATGTCTGTTTTTAACATCACGTACAGTGTGTGGAATTGAAACACTGGAAAGACAAAAACAACTGTGCATCGCTGAAGGGGGGTTTCAAACATCTGGATCTGATGGGTGCAAACCACCATGGGACCAAGACTTTGTACTGTTCAGTAAGTTTTATATTCATCAAATAAGTGGGGCACATTTAAGAGCAGCAGCACAGTAACAGTAATTAGACAACCACAACCAAGGCGCACACATGGAATATGTTTCACTTTTTATTGGTAAAAACCCATCTGCTCATATGATGGGGAGCAACAAAAGCGCTGATAAAATCAGTGGGAATGACCTGAAACCTCGACACTGTTTGTTTTAGATAGTATCTTGTTTTTTTCAGCTCTGTGCCATAGGAATCTCTTTGCACACAGTGTGTGACATGTTGTCAGGTCACGTCTCTTCTCAAGAAGTTCACCTGTAATCTGCCAAAAAAGAATGTGAAAGTCGCGGTAGAATGCAAAGCACCTCGTTCCGAGCTTTTGAGGTCAGGTTCGGAGGCCGAGGAGCCGCGTTGATGGGCGGAGATACGGTGTGATAACAGATTAATTGAGCTCCCTGGCATCGCGCTCCTTGCGAGGGCTCGGCGTGTTTTGGACGTGACGGGGACAGAACATTCATTACCACCCGAACAAAAATAAACACGGGGCCAAAAGGGATATTTTGGAAGCGATTATGCCAGTTTCTTATTGTTTAATATAGAACAAAATGAGTATGACGTGACAAAGACATCATACTGAATGCCTGTCTGTGCCGTTTCTAACCACTAGGGGCGTCATGGAGCAACGTCAACGTCAACGTCAACGTCAACGTGCATGGGAGGGTGCACGTGTGTCAGCTTACACGTACCCTCTGTCCGTTTCAGGCCATTTTACTAACAGTTGTGGGGATTTTACAAATAAAAGAGATGCCAGGGACATATGAAACCACTGTGTGCAAAGCTTATGTATTGTTTTAAGCCTGAACACCACCACTTTTTGCTTGGCACTGGAACTTAAAACACCACTTTCTAGTTTGTGTCACGTGAGGAAACAGGCGCGCTTCAGTACGACGTGGGCTCAGTTTGATGACGTTCATCCCCATAGGTGATGCATCAGAGCGAAGGGGGAGGCGGAGACATGCTTCTGCCATTGTCGCGCTGCCAGTCGGCCGGGTGAAAGCCGGCCGACTGTTGTTGTGGAGAGAATGGAAAGTCTCACACGGCCAGATTCCATCCTGCCCGTGCGGTCACGGTGGCCTCTCTCCGGAAACCCTTCTCTTTCCCCCGACCGATCTCAAAGATGCCGTTGTCTCGCTCTGCCACATCGAGGCGGTTTTCCCACTTTTTGACCCCCTTTCACAGATCCGGTGGCTGTTTGATCTGTGGGAAGCTGGCTCCTTCTCCCGTCTGCAGCCGCGGGGCAGAGTCGCACCTGAATGAACACTGGAGGACCACTCCAGCGTCGCAGCCTCCCCCACTTGCGTCACTCCCTGCGGTCGCCGTTGGCGGACTCTCTGTGCTCCCCACCCACACCATCCATTCCACAGTATCAGTGCATTTAGAGCTAAATCAGAGTTTACATGGAAACCATGGCGATGACTTGTCGCCGCAGCAATGAGTCGCCACCACAGTCGCCACAGCACTGGGCAAAGCTTCTGTAGACGGTTGCAGAACCACAGTGTTTTCCTCCACTGGTCCCTAAGAAACTGGATGTGACTGTTTCTCAGGGTTTTGACTCTACAGAGTGTAAACTAGGGTTCTTGCTTCATTACAAAATAGTTCTCTAACGCTTTACCTAAATAGATTTATTATGTCGCCTGTCTAAATAACAGTTGAGAATTAAATCTGGAAGTATTTATTTTGGATATATATTTAGCCTATGACCACCGGACTGGATAATGCCAGCCATGCTAACTAGCTGGGGTATGGCTATATTTACAGTGGGCCGGGCATCCATCATCACAGCGCAAACGCACAGACAGCCAAAAAGCAAGGAAGGGAAAGTGTGGCCCATCAGTCACCACAGACCAATCTGAGGGCTTGCCTTTTTAAAATCTGACCACAGCAGCGTCGCAGGTCACCCTGTAGTAGCGGACCTACACCATTTCACACCTGCGTCCTTACACTGGGCCATAAACCGTGCACATGCGCATCTTCGAGCGCGAACGCATCCCCGGAAAGCCTCGTCTGGAAGGTGTCTGGCAGCAGAGGAAAGGGCAGGGGAGGGAAAAAAGCCCGACGGTGACACCTGGTCTTTCTGCTCTGGCACACGGCACCTGAATGACATCACCCAGACGCGCAGACAAAATAACACACGAACTGTCGAACGCAAACGCGGTGGACTGTCTGAGACTGCAAATAGACGGCCCAGACACGTAGACGGGCGCGCGGCCTGCAATGTTGGAGAGCGTTAAAGCAGACGGAGGGACCGACGGACGGACAAGGTCAGAGAGGAGCCGGCAGACGGGCGTCACACCTCAACACAGTTCGCACAAGGTTGTTGTTGGTACTTTAATGTGATTTGTGGACAGTACTATAACAAGAATGAAAGATGGAATGTGAAAAAACATAATAGAGACGAGAAAGCTGAAGCAATTCCAACAGAATCTTGGAGCTGCACTGGAAGATGCTGACTGTGCACATTCGCTCTTTGTTTAACTTCTTGTCTGGGAGTTGCCCAGTAAAACCACAGCTTTCTGCTCCTGATCACTGAAGAGTCCCAGAAGGGCAGTTGGGGCTTAAGGCCCTTGTTTACCACATTGCCCATTGTGGAGGTAGCTGACAGGAGTTGTCATCCAACCCACAAAGATTTCCCCGGGCTCTCGAGGGATTTAAATCACATTCAAAGCGAACGCATGACCCCGCAGTCACAAGTTGGCTTTTTACCCAGCTCCGAGTCTGCGTCCAGCCGGCGTGTGGACGTTTAATTACAGCTCGCTGGGTTGTACCAGTGTCCTGCAGCGTGGGGTTTGAAGCGTTGGCATCCTCAGTATGAGGGCCAAGTCGTTAGCACGTTGGCCCGGAGATGTAGCTCACCTTGTAGGGACATATGTCTACGAGCCCAGAAAACCAGAAACTGAAACCCAAGAAGCCTCCTAAATCCCCCCAAGTGAACGCCCCTGCGGTATTAATAACATACGTCCAAATCCACCGGCGTCGCCGTCGGGGACGCGATGAGGGAAAGAAGCTGCTTTCCATGCTTTTCCTTCTGCAGACACAGTTGTGTCTAGAGAGGTCGTCACACAGGGGGTCCGTGTGGGGCCGGGGGTCAGGTCTGGGCTGCAGTGAGGGCCGGTGCATCCAGCGCAGTGACATCATGCTTGTAAACGAACACTGCCCCCCCGACCATGTGAATGCACGCGCCTCCGGGATGGTGAGGTCATGACGGTTCTGTAGATCTTTGTCATAAAGGGGGGGGTCAGCGGCTAAATGCAGAGTAAGGGCTGGGGGCATGCCGGCTATGCACACCCAGTTTACTCTGGACTAAGTATGGCTCACCTTTTTACCGAGTGCACCCGCTCGGCACGGCCCCATATCTTTAAAGGCAGCTCAGCCTCGGAGGTGCGTGTGTTTAAAGGGATTATCTGCGATGCACTGGAAAAAGGGAAACACAAGCAACTGAAAGTAAACCTGTTCCTTATCAGTCCTCCTGTTGTTGTTCTGCTTTGGAAAAGGGCCTCGCGGAGACTGTAAATTCCTGAGCGGAGGCAGGAGGACTCACCGACTGAGATGTAATGACAGGTTGAGCGGTTGTGCTGAAACTACATGTCCAGACAGACCCGTGACGCGTACCTCCCCACACACCTTCTTGGAGCAGGAACATTTTGTCTGCTCATAAGTGGGCTCTGATAAGATCATCGCAGCCCACGGCAGCCAAAGACAACCTCCATCTTAGTCATTGCACCTTCAGCCTTTTGAGCGCGGGATGATTAATCTGAAGACCCCCTGACGTTTCTGATTGGCTGCTCTACTGCACGTTGCCACATGTGTCTGATGACTTGTAACAATGTTGCTACATTGTTTGAGTCAAATCATGGCGGTGATGCTCATAAAGTTTACACTCATGTCTGAATACAGCTCTTATTGACTCTCATTAGACTCCAAGTCTCCTTCATTGATTCATCCCCGGTGTCAGTGAAGTCATCAGACTGTCTGTCTGCATGGATCGCTCTTATTTCCAGCGCCGGTCGCGTCAACCAGAGCGCGTCAGTCTCCCACACGTCCTCCGCATATTTCACATAATCCACAAGGCGCAGCTGAGACGTCTGCATATTCCCTCCCTGCGGGATATGAGTGTGGTCCTCGGCAGAAAAAACAAACAGGGCTTTTCATCATGGGAGGCAGCGCTCAGTGAAGGAAGCCCAGGCGGTCGGGCCTTTTATTCATTACAAATGCATTTCGCCGAACCTACTCATTTGTGTTGCGTGTATCTGTGTAATGCGGCTTCTTGAAAGAGCAAAAGTGACCACATTATTTAAAAAAAAAAGTCCACAGACCCTGGAAAGCTTGCTTTTGTTGGCAAAATTTAGCTGGACGCTGTGTGTCAGGGATTCCCCCTCATACCACACACACACACACACACACACACACTCACACACGCACGTACGCAGATGCGCCACCACTCAAACATTCCATTCCCTTTATCCAGGTCTGCTCCGGTGCCCCGTCCATGTAACCGGAGCAGACAGTCCAGCCTCTCTCGCAGAGCGGAGAATGTCACTGTGATAGATCTCCGCTCCACGCTCGCCTGACCTTCACACAATGCTGCTTTTGAAAGACTAAATGTCTCCATGCTTGAGTTCGCCTGTGTGTTCACCAATGGCTGCACGGCGAGGGCCAGATGACAAGTATTTTTCTCACTGGGTGATGACATTCTGATTTGGAGAGAAGCAGCGAGGGTTCGGAAGCAGGGGATCCATTGTGTCAGTGAGCTTCTCGATAGAGACAGAGAGCTGAGGGTGTGTGTGTGTGTGTGTGTGTTTGTGTGTGTGTGTGTGTGTGTGTGTGTGTGTGTGTGTGTGTGTGTCAGTTCCCCTATCACTGGTCCTCCTAAATTTTAAATGAATGTGGCGAGCGACGGTTACTTCAGCGGAAATCTAAGCCTTCAGGTGCAACAACGGTGTTATGAACCGACCCTGATGATGCCATCAGTTCTGTGACTTTATGCATCCCAGCATCAGATACTGGAAAAGTCCCAAGTCCCGACTGTGCCTGAGTCCGCTGCCACGAGACACTGTTACATAGGTCAGGAGAGTGGTCAGAAAAGTCTTAACCAACAATTCCATGTAATGGGCGTGAACCTCATCTTTCGTAAGACACGAAACCACCAAGAAGCCACTTCCAAAACTCCAAAACAAGGCAAAGGAGAGACGCGGTCTGACTTTTCACTTATTCTCCCTTCCTCTTTTTGCTCCAGTGCTCTGCCTGTGAGACGTCAGCTGCCCTTTGTACTGTACATTTCCAGAGTGGCAGGCGCTGGGCTGTAAATACGTGCTGAGGAGGGGCTCAGCGGCAGGTTACAGCCACCTGCTTCGGATGTTATCAGCCATAACGAATGGGCTGAACAGAACTTATAAGCAAATTCGTATGGGCCAGTAGGTGCCTGCTCTGCCTACTCGCTAACAGCTAACAGCTAGCTAAGCTGCTATGTTCTGCAGCTTTAGAGGTTATTGTGGTTAGGTTATTGTGGTTAGGGCTGGATAACGGGTGGGGGGTTCAGGTTACAGTTAGCTAACACAATACACTACTGACTCTGCTGGTTAAATCATCCGAGCCGTGATCAACCTTACGGATCATTGACAGTGATCTACTGCACCTATTCACCGCTGCCAGCAGGTAGATGGGCACCTACCGGCCCATACGTATGGGCTGATAACCACTGATAATGACCATTGAATGGCGTGATAACGTCCGAAGCCGCTGTTACAGCTGTGACACGCGCTACAGAGGCGCTGCCACTATCAGTGTCTGTCACTGAGCTGTGCTTAAGCTTTGCTTTTCAGGGAAATGGCTGAAACCCGACGTCAGCTTTAGTCCCCTGCACTTTGCATGAGTATTATTCGTCACGCTGGCTTTTAAAGCTGATATCGGTTTAACGGCACTCGTCCAAAGTTGGGCTTTTCCAGCATAAGACTGTTCATAACGTCGCTTTTTTAAGTTTAAAATAACCCAATAAGTATTTGATCTTTACAGTCACATTCAGACTTATCATTTTATTCATTTCATCCTCTGTGGGGCCGTACCTGACTCGTGCCCAGGTCACTTTCTCAGTTGCATTACATCACTGGAAGTGCTACAATGACAGTGAGTCACTGAGCGTTTGTTGGGAGCCCAGTTTCATGTTTCTCAAGCGATGTTGTTCTTTAAAATGTCAGGCATACTTCGCATGCATTCGCGAGGACACAATTCAATTAGCCGAGTGCCAGTGAATACCGTGCGGCCCTGACAGAAACATTCACCGTGTCCTCAGTCATAGTAAATGCACGTGCGCGCCCTCCTCGTGCCTCGTTGTGCTGGATCAGAGTAAACGCAACAGGGTCCTCACCTGGTTTCATCCTGGAGACTCAGTCGCGTGATCACGGGGAAACCGATTACACTCAGCCTCTTTGTGGAAGCGGCCGAAAGCCTTTCTGTGGAACATTCCACTGAAACGTGACCCCCCACCGTTGTAAAAGGAGCTCTGAAGCTACCTGCGCGCTGCCGGGCCGTGTGTTTCCTCAGGTTACTGAGCTCAGAGGCCGCATACGCTGCTGCAGAGTGGGCCTCTCTGTGAGTCAGGCCTGCCTGTGTAAACCGTGCTGCGTTCAGGTCCTACCTGTACGATGTCAGAACAAGCGGCCCCGGGCTACGCTTAAAACATGTTCTCCATTCCACTCCCATCACTTCCGGCTCATTCCCCTTCGCATACCTGTGTCTTTCTGTTAAACCTGTAGTCAAACTGAAACGTCGCACAAAGAAGCACACTAGTGCAGCACTAGTGAGCTCTATACACTCCACACCTAAAGGGGAGGAGCTGGACTACACTTGACATGAGCTAAAGTCATAAAGCATTAATTAATTTTATTGCTTTATTGATGTTTCCTACTCGCCTCCATCAGGGCTGTCTCTTCCATCGTTATCATTACACGATGCATTAGTGGTGTCCAGCAGTCATACTGAGTAATGCCTGGCATGGCAACAGGGGTTGGGCTCACACAGGAGCATACGTAGCTTCTCTACAGTCCACAGACGCAGGGCGCTCGTATCCTAGCTCTTAAACGCTGAGGAATGCCACATGCAACCAGGAAGTGTGATTTTGACTCCTACTGCAAACAGGAGACTAAATGATTGGCTTCCCTTTTCGGCAGTGCCCATGCCCAAGGGGACTATGGGAAATTGTGCTACTGTTTTCCCATTGTGTAGACTGTATAATGTGCCTCCCATCAAATACCAGCTTAGTTTTCCCAGTTGTCCATTCGAAGGTCAGGAGTTCTGCCGTTGAACCCGCCTCCACCCCCACCACCACCCACCGCCCCTTCCTCGTCGCTTTTATCCTCACAGTCGCACTTCCTCACTTTAATCGCTTTGTTATTTCAGCTTCTCCATGTTTGCAGACTGAAGCCACACTGCTTATTAGGAACCGAGTGAGGTCACATCCTCCTAAACTGGACTCTGCTTTTCCCTCAGGCACTTTATAAACATCAGCATCATGCTTTTAAGTCAAATAACAATTAACTTGCTGCGCCTCTGCCAGGGCCACCAGCGCTCCCATAGCATCACAGTGATGTCATCACGCCGCCCTCTCGGAGAGTGACGTCTGACACCCGCTCCTTTTTCTGTTTTGCGATGACACAGCGACTGGTCATGAAGGAATCCGGTGGCACAGCAGCCTCACAACCCACACGGGCACATCATAACTGGACAGAGAGAGGAAGGCGGCTGCTTTGGAATGTGTCAGCGAGGGGCTGGAATTTACCGACATTTTGGTGCATTCGAGAGAAAACCAACTTCAGTGGGTGACGCCACTGCACGCAGATAAGAAGGCTGCTATTAGAGGTGCAGTTCAAAATAAAGGAAGGAAGTGGGCTGTGCATGCGTGGGCACCGGCTGTGGCCAATCTGAGGAATATTACATGAAAAATGCTCCGACAGGGTGCATGCAGGTGTGTGAACATGTGTGGCACTCAGTGACTCAGGGTCCCAGCTATTAATAGAAGCCCACACTAAAATTATTTATGAGATCAGTTACTGTGTATGAAAAAAGTGGTTGCATTATTCCTGTTTGTTCATTTTCTCATTTCACCTCACCAGGATGCATAACCAGTGCATGGCTGAATATTTACTGAGTGGAGTTTGGTCACACTGAGACCTTGTGAGCTAGAGGCGAAACCAAAAACACGGCACATGCAGAGGATAATGGGATTTCTGCCCTTTCTGTGAAGGCATTACTAGCAAATGATTGAACAGATACTAGCAGCTATAGACGACAGAACACTGTAGGTCAAATACACACTTTCTTTTTCAGGCACTGCTATACAGTGGGAATGTGGGAGGTGGAAGTGGTATGATCATTTTGGACTCCAGGTGGATTTGAATTAAACTGAAAACGGCCTCCAGTGTTATTAGCCTTCCTCATGCTTGTTGTGCATGACTAGGGCATTCCTGATCGCCCCTTGCTCTTGGATGTTACTCTGAGTGTGCGGGAAATCCCGGGGCAGACCTCTTCCTTTCCTGATGATGACTTCATGAAGGCATTTTATTAAACTAAAAAACATCTGGTCTGCTTCTAGAGCAGCCTCATGTGCAGCGTGTTAAGGGAACTGGACACAGCCACACACCTCAGCTCTTCAACTGGCGTTCAGCTAGTGGCCATTTAATATTCCAGTATCTATGTTTCCTGCTGACGGCTGTGGCAGATGAGCTACAATGTGCATGCAAGCGCACAGTTTGATTTCAGGCTGCAGAATGCGCTCTGCTGCATGCGTTTATCGTGTTACCAGGTACAAGCTCAAGCATCACTTAAGCCGTGTCTCCCTGAAGACGGCAAAGATGTGAAATTCTACATGTAGGCCTTTAAAACAGTCGAAACGTCGTACCACTGCAGGGAGTGTCGCTGTGAATTCCACACAAAGAAAAGAATACCTTTAGCATCACCAATGACACAGCAAGGAAAGTATTCTGAAGGAAATCCATATGAACCCGAAGCAGAAGTCATAGTTACCTGCTAAACTGAATCAGTCAATTGTGTGTGTGTGTGTGTGTGTGTGTAGACATCAACACAAACAAAATGCTCAGACACTAGTGTCTGTCCCTTCACATCCTCTTCTTTCCCCGTTCCCTCTTTTAGTTTATTTTTAGGTTGTTTCTTTAGCTAGTAACACCCACTTCTAAAGAAAGCCTCTGGAAATAGCTCTGATGACAGACAGAAGGAAAAAAAAACAGCAATGTTGGTACGTAGTTCATAGAATAGTGGAAAAAGGGACAACAAAGGACAATCTCAGTGTTTATGCAAGATGGGCTTTTTCTGTGTGTGTGTGTGTGTGTGTGTGTGTGTGTGTTCGTGTGTGTGTGTGTGTGTGTGTGTGTGTGTGTGTGTGTTCGTGTGTGTGTGTGTGTGTGTGTGTGTTCGTGTGTGTGTGTGTGTGTGTGTGTGTGTGTGTGTGTGTGTGTGTGTGTGTGTATGTGTGTGTTCGTGTGTGTGTGTGTGTGTGTGTGTGTGTGTGTGTGTGTGTGTGTGTGTGTGTGTGTGTGTGTGTGTGTGTGTGTGTGTGTTCGTGTGTGTGTGTGTGTGTCTTTGTTCGGTGGATTTGTGCCTGGTTGCCTTGTTTCTGGACATCATGACTGTGCAGTAATCAGCAAAAGGAGGAAGAGGCTGCTCAGACAGCGTATCTGCCCCGGCTCCGCCCCCTTCTCGCTCACAATAACCGCACACAGGCGCACGCGGCGGCCCGGCGACGTGCGCGGGTCCGATTACAGAAGGGTAAAGAAACACCAGGAAGGAACACGTGAAATATTTAAAGCCAGTGGAACAAACGAGCGAGACAACAGCGCGTTACTGTTTACTATAAAACATAAATACACACAATGATGGCGATAGATGAGCTATTTTTACCTGCGGCGGCGGAATGGGTGAAGAAAACCGAGATAAGAGAATGGAAAAGTGTGTCAGAGAGCAAAGCGTGAGGAAACGGGCAAAGGCCGGCGTTAGGGAGGGGTGAGATAAATGTCACCACAGCCAGAAGAAGTCCTGCTCGGGCTTTAATGCCAAGAGGCGTCTGGGATTGTGTGCAGAAAACAATACTACAACTGAATTAGAATAATGGAGAATAGTGGATGCAGTCAATCCAATCATATCAGGATCCAGCATCTTA
Source organism: Betta splendens (assembly GCF_900634795.4). NCBI lineage: Eukaryota > Metazoa > Chordata > Actinopteri > Anabantiformes > Osphronemidae > Betta > Betta splendens. The sequence continues at coordinate 8,752,954 of NC_040890.2, forward strand.
TTTACTCCTTTGTCTACATTTGGATTATTATCACTCATGATTGTGACATTACTCAACTTTTAAGCACTTGGAGCAAGAACCTGTGCAGAAATATAAAAAATAGTGGGTCTCTCCTTTCTAACCTGAGAACAAATTAACTGTTGAAAGCCGTCGCGGCTGCTAATGAGTCTCAAATGAGTCTGGTTTCTGTGTATACAATAGAGAAGTATAACTTAGGACATTTACACTCCTCTGTTACTCACACACACAGAATGACGAATGTCACGCAAAGAATATCCAAATAACTATAAATATAGAGAGACACTTTCAGTTAAACATACTTGGAAAAAGTGCCTCCTAGGTCCGACCTTGATCAGGAGAACCGTGACCTCATCCTCTGCATCTGCTTTAATCCTTCTGTGATACACAAAAAAGCACAAAACCTTCCTTTGACTCTCTCGAAGCCTGAACATGTGCAGTGAATTACTCCCACCCATCCAGCTATAGGATCCAACAATCACTGAGACGCAACAGCAATTTTCTTTTATGATGTTGTTTTCCCACTTGGCATTGCTCTCGTCGCCATGGCGACGGAGGGCCAAGCTGGCGCAGGGTGCAGATAATGCTGTTTGATTCCGTGGCCACGGTTTACGGCCCGTTCGCCCTCCCCGGTTCCTCTATAAAAGAGGTCCGGAGCAAACACTCACTCACAGGACTGAGAGGAATGTCCGGACCGGAGCCAGCACCTACTCACCCTCATACCTGAGGCTGAGAAGGGCTCCACGTGAGCCTCCCGGACAAAGACCCGCGAGGCGGTGACGTCACGCCCTTTGATGTGGAGCCTTTGTTGGTGGACGGCGACTCCCCGCTGAGACGGACGCGCCGTGGACCGACGGAAGGAGAGTAAGTGCAGCTGTTAATGAGCACGGGAGCGGGAGGACGTGGCGGTTGGTCGCGGCATGGATGCTGGGTTCCCCAGACCCGCTTCCTCCCCAGGTTCACGGCGAGCTGGGGTGTGAACGCACACCTTTCCAGGTCACAAATCAGTGCAAGGTTCAGCCAGGGCTGGAATTCGGTGGCAATAAAGATGTCAGCGACGAGCCTGTAATTATTGTCAGGGAACTCCCGGAGTTGCAAACACATCTGTGGTCTCGAACAAGCCGACCTTTGTTTCACAGCAGAGATCTGAGGAGGTCGTGGGAGGGAAAATGAAACAGGTGGGGGAGGACTCCGCAGGTGACAGGTCACAGAAATACCCACGATACACGCAGCCTGTTTATGGGAAAACCTGAAAGTCCAGATCTATTTTAGGCACATTTAATCCCTGAAGACAGCGAGTTACCCCCATGGCGTTTGGAACAATAAGCAACAGAAGCTGCACAGGCTATTTAGTCTTTTCTACACCCCCACTCGAAAAAGCCCAACCTCTAATCTGAAAGGTGTTCGCTCCTCCCTCCTTCTTGCACGACCAGTCGGCCCCAAGAGCAGAACCACAGCCACTCAACGAGTCGTCCCATCGCCCCCAAGGTCACGCTAGCCGCTCACAGTCAGCAGGGGGCCTTGTTGTCCCCCTGACAAAGCATCGGTGCTTAGGTCCCGTTCACGAAATCCACGCCGGGGAAGGGGGCTCGGGAGGAGGGGGGGGGGGGGTTGACTCACACACAGGGAGGAAAAGAGGAGGAAAAGGGGCTGAGTAATAACATTAACCTCCATCATCCTGCCTCCTCAACAGTGACTACTAACCCGCATTCAGGCGGGAGCACTGAACCCAGATCCTTCCTCAGGAGACGGTGGGACAGCGCTGCGTCAGCGCGTTTGCATGCGCTGACTGCGCTAATCGTAGCGTGTTACTAATCACTTCCATCTCTCAGCTCGTAATGGGCCGGGCTTTAGCGAAGCTAAAGCGGCCCGCCGGGGGCTCGACTGCGCTGCCTCGTGCAAAGCTGGCCGTCATGTGCGGTGCGTTGATGAGGACAGAGCGATCTGGAGCGGGAGATTAGCCGCGGCGTAATGGGCAGAGAGGAGAGCTAGATGGAAGGTCTCTGCCAGGGACTGAGCCCAGTGTGTGTGTGTGTGTGTGTGTGTGTGTGTGTGTGTGTGTGTGTGTGTGTGTGTGTGTGTGTGTGTGTGTGTGTGTGTGTGTGTGTACATCCACTACGAGCTCAGCTCTCAGCTCTCAGTGAGGAGCCATCATCCATGACCTCATCCCAGGAAAAATTCCCCTCTCCCGCCGTCCTCTCCACCCTCGTCTCCCCTTCAGCAACTCGTGCTTTCTTCGCATTTTGCATTCCTTGCTCTCTGAACAGCTCCCACACTGTCTGGAGGCCGCGGAGAGAGAGCCACAGTGGCAGCACAGAGGGATGGAGAGCAGCAGAGGGGAAACTCACTGAGGTCAGGGCCCTCACTAATGGCCTGTGGGCTGCCTGCTGCGGAATGTCAATATGTGGTGGATGAAAACGTATTCGTTCATTCATTTACTTAAGTTTGGTCATAGGTTTTCCACCGAAGGCAGGTTAACATATTAGCTTCACTTTCCACTCTCAACTTTCAACAACAACAACAACAACAACAACAACAACATATTAGTCATTAGTTCCCTGATGCTATTTTTGACCCAAATCAAGCACCTGTTTGCCTCCAATGACCTGTCATATTTATTTTGAGCTCCAGGAAGAGTTTTATTTTCAATGAAACCCAGTAATCTTGAAACTTTCGAAAATGTTTGTCATTGAACACTTCCTCCCTGTACATCAAAACAAATTAGGAACACTTAAATTAATATATAATATTGAGTGGGAATTGTGCGACATTGACATAAAGTGTTTGCCTTGGGGCGCGGGAGCTGTTTCGAGTTTCGACAGCAGGGAAGAATGCCTGCAGCCCACTCCTTGAGCTCAGCGGAGGCTGCTGCCGTCTGCTCTCACATCCGCCGGCCGCTCTTTTGTCATAAGCTGTGGTGGCGGCCAGCTCAAGCCGCCAGCACGCGCTGGGCTGATCCCCTAAAACCACCATTAGGCTCCTGCTGCAGTGCACACACACACACACACACACACACACACACACACACACACACACACACACACACACACACACACACACACACACACACACACACACACACACTGGGCGGATATGGGAGGAGTCTTTCTTTAATTTCGTAAACCCACAAGGCGTACAGTAAGGGGCAGAGAAAACAGATGAGTCAGGCATGCAGTCACCCAGCCTTCCTGTCTGTTTTGTGTTTTTCAAGCCGTGTGTGTGGCAGCAGGGATGTTGATTGGATGACATGGGGTGGATCATACCCCGTTTTCCCTCCCTGCCACCTTTTCCCGTCCGTTCGGAACCCAACCCCGGCCCGCCTCTCGCTCCCACTATAAGTCTCCCTTCTCCTTTTACCCGGCCGGGTTATGTGATGCCACCATCAGCCTCCTTGGGGTGGAAATAGACCTAAGTGAGAATTTAATAGTGTGATCATGATACATAACAAGCGGGGGTCCAGCGGGGTGACATCAGCAGAGGGGAATCTGCTGGCGTCCCTGCCCGCGTCCCGCTGGCATCAGGAGCCGAAGGCAGAGAGGCAGCCGAGTGTCTGCAGCAGAGAGGCTTCAGGCACAAGACAGCATGCAACCAGGATAATGTCCGCGCTCCGCCCACGGCATCAGAGCGAAGTGGCAGTGGTGCAACAGAGGAAAGTCCTGTGGATAAATGTACAATATGTAATATTGATGCAGCACGGTGCGCAGAAAAGCAGTTCTTTTACAGAGGAGTGAGAGAAACGTGCATGGGCTTCGGAGCTCAAACGTCCAGCCTCAGTGAAGTAGTGGAAAAACGGAGCCATGAGTCAAACATGACTGGTTTCATGGGGTGTTGGTCAGTTAGCGAGCATCTTCTCCGTTTCTGTAAAAATGACCGTTCGTTGCTTCACGTTGGCTGCGGGCGTCGGTCCCGGAGGTGAAAGGAAGAAGAAGAACAAGAGCAGGAACAGGATGAGGAGATGGGGGGGGGGGGGGGGGGGGGCAGGAATGTGCGCGGGATGGGACGGGAGCACAGGATAACTGGTCCGCCGGTCGTCGGCCTGAAAAAGACTGAGTCAGACGAAGACGGCGCCCTCCAGGCTCACACCCGTTCTCCATCCTTATCTCCCCCTCCTCCTCGTGGGGACGTCCACGCCACGTGCACACTCCTCACTCACCCGTCTCCCTTTGTCATCACCACTCCTCGCTGTCCTCGCCTCGTCCATCCGGCCGTGGGGAAGTGTTAGTAATCCGTGTCCACTTCAGGCGGTGCAGGTGAGGACAACTCCCCCTGAGCTGTGACGTTTCCAAACATCACATACATGCAAAGATGCTTGTTCAAATAGAAAAACACCCAACGCACACTTATGGAATCATTCTTAATAATTTCAGGTATATGTTCCTGATGATGACATCGGGCTCAGGAATAATTATATTCCCAACTGTTGCTGTGCGCACTTCCATATCAATGTGGAAATGGCCCATTGTTGCTTCTTGACGGCGACAGGAAGCACCTTTCACAACAAGCTCACCATCCTTACGCTGATTCAGTCCAACGCAACCGCCGGGGCTTGTTTCGCAATGTAATATAAAATGAAATGATCATTCGTATCAAACATCGTCAACACAGCTTCAAATTGTTTAATGTAACGTAGGAAATTTGAAGGCACAACAAGAGTCTGTGGGTTTCCATGGCAACCGGTGAGGAAACGCCTCCTGAGGTATGGAAATGTGCCCTTTGAAACTTTGTAGGTACGATCAGCGATACCCACAAGGTGGACGTGACCCCACAAGGGGACCGGGCTGATGATGAGCCGCTCTCCCTCAGCACTGGGGCTCGGCGGAGGCCGTGGGCCCCGGGAATAGCAGCTATGTGAGCATGACTGCACGGCACTATTTCTGGGCGCTCTGCTACTTGACATTGAGAGGCTTGGGATTAGGTGGCCGGCCCTCTGTCACACACACACACACACACACACACACACACACACACACACACACACACACACACACACACACACACACACACACACACACACACTCACACACACACACACACACACACACACACACGTATTTGTGTATGTAATACTGTGACATGGGCGCTTACAGCTGCCGGTCTGTAACTTAGAACATCAAAACAGAAGACTCAGTGCTGAATCATTGCGCGACGCTGATTCAGGAGACACCGACTGAAAGTGCAAAGTGGGCAAATAGAAATATGTACACGAGCATGTTAACCGCTAAACGGCTCAAAACCGCCGTTTTGAGGAGTGTCGAGCCCTGAATCAGGTGCCACACCCGTCTATCCAGCAGCATCTGGCTCTGAGTGGGTCCTCATCAATCTTGCTTATTCAATATATATAGAAAAGTGTGTGAATCAAACCCGTGGAGGACTGAAAATGGCTCTATAGCAAACACGTAACACTGGTGTTTTGCTGTGGATTTCTGCATGTAACAATGTGGTTAACCGCTGTAACCCACACAGACACACAACCAGGGCATTACTCCACGACACACACTCACTCACTGTCGGCGTAACAACATCCATGTAGGAGGCGACTTCAAGGCGTGACTAACGCGGGGCTCCAGCTGGGCTCCTCAGCCATTAAACCAGCATCACAACCGCTCTGCATCCTGCCGGGCCCCGCTGCCTGCGGTCTCTGTGAAGCCCGCGGCCGGCTCGGCTCTCTGATGTCCACGCCGGTAGCGGGTCTTTGAACGTGACATCTGTTGTCTTTGTGAGTAATGCTGTGGCGTGACGCGCTGTGGCTGAACGTCAGGTGTTCTCTGGCCCATTCACCGAACATCTGCTCCCTGTGGCTCACACACACACACACACACACACACGCGCACGCACACACACACACACACACACACACACACACACACACACACACACCAGAGGGTTCTGCCAACACTCTGCCCATTGATCTTCTGTAAGGCCGGTGATGCTGCTGTCATCACATAGCTGATAGTGACTTAATAATACAGTCAGAACTTTGTTTGGCTGTTGAAGTTGAAAGTAATTAGCAAGTAAGTGCTGGCCTCCACTCGGCAGCTCTAACTGGGGGTCAGGAGACTTTCTTCCTCCGTTTCTATATTTGCCATATGAGCCAGGATACAGGTGCTTTGGTTAATTGTTGTCACTCCCACGTCAGAGACGGAGGAGATCAAAATGTTGTGTTTACTATAAATACAGCGTCTCTCTTCTCTTTACCCAGCAGCCATTTTGAAACATCGTGTTGGTTCAGGACTGAGGAAGTGGAACAGAAAATAAAAATCAACGTGACCTCTCTGTATAGAAACACTTCACTGTGATAGTGAGCATCAATAATAGTATCAACAGTTGTAAGAAGAAGGAGTCAGATTTTTAGTCAAGTTCAGATTTGTTGTTTAATTTTGAAAACATTGCATGAATAAAAATCACTTCAAAACTGCAGGAGAGGATTTCAAAGGGTCGACACCTGAATTCACATTTTCTTCTGCTTGACAGCAACGATGGTGTGAAACAACATGACATATGTACAGATTCCCTCTGCAGTGCGTTCCATTTAGACTCCGACGCTCCCTATTAACTGGTTCTTAGCCTTACATGCACATTTCTGTGTTCAGCACACGGTCGGAGCCGGAGTCGTTGCAACATAGAAGCAGAACACGAAGCCAGAAGAGTCCTAAATATCCCCAAACCTGCAGGACACGTTTGAGGGGGAGGTTTGAGGATCTTTGATTATTATTGCTGATGTGCCTTTGAGCAACGCCTTGAACCCAACTTACAGTGGGACTGTAATGGCCGCTGCTCGTACTGGGCAGCTTCCAGCTGTGAGTGTGAATGTGAGTGTGTGTGCAGGCCGATCCTGTGGAGCACGGGCCTCATTGAAACCACCCTGAAACATTAAAGGACTGCGTTCAGTGATCGCTTGGTGAATTACAGTGCTGTTGATCGTCTAGTGATTGCTAAAATTAGCCAGAAATCAAGATTTCCGTGCATCTCTTCTCATGAAATCATTAAACATCTTCAGGAGTTTCTGCACGGGTTGCTTTTTGTTTCATAAATAAATATTGTCTAATACGAAATACAAAAACAACTGTAACATTGTTACTTTAAAAGGTGGTTAAAGTCTTTATAAATACAGTTAGCTTAAATAAATAAATTAGAATTATAAATACACAGTTCGCTGTACACAAAACAAAAAAGTTGGACTTGTGAAGGAAAATACAAAACGGTGTCTGTGGATGAAATCCAGGTTGAACTTTCTTTTAGAACGTTATCAGTTCAGTCAGTCGCACATTCAAGAAGCAGCACAGTTTGTTCCTCCGTCTCCGCTCTCGTCCTCCGCTCCCGTCTCGTCTCGTCTCAGTCCATCCCTCCGGGACCTCCAGTATTCCGGTTTCAGGCGGCCCCGTCTTCCTCCCGGGCCTCCAGGAGTCCAGCTGCCCGTTTGTTCGTCACACTGTCCAGCTAAGGGTCGGGCAGGCGTCCTCGCTCTCCGCGCTCCTCTTCCCTCTGGGACCTTGTTTCACGTTTGACCTTCACTGTTTTGAGGTAGAATTCCCGCATCGTTGCCTGAAGCGAAAGGAGGGAGGCGCTGAGTAAAAACCTGGTTCCGCGAGCGTGGAGGCGTTGGTCCGCGTCCACGGGCTTCACTACTCACCCCACGCTGCCTGCTCAGTGGCTGGACGCTGACCCCAGTTTGACCTTCTCTTCACTTTCCACATCGTACGCTCCTCGCTTATGAAACCTGTAATAAACAAAAGGGAAGAGGCTTTTAAACCCCGTTTCCTGCCTTTTCTTTTAAAACGATCCGACAAAAATGAGGCGGTTTGATCTCTACTCACCTAAGCATTAATAACAGCCCTATGATGACGAGGCAGACGGACGACAGCACCACCGCCACCACGGCCAGGGCCGTGGTCCGGCTGTAGCCCTCGGGCGACTGCACGGGGAGCGTGAAGAACTCGCACCTTTCCCCCGAGTAGTTTGGGAGACACCTGCAGGCGTGAAGGAGGGACTCTGTTACAGGCGGCGTCCGCGGACAGTCGGCGCGTGGGGCTCGACGCGGCGGGGGGGGGGGGGGGCTACTCACACGCAGGATGCGGTGCTGATGTCCCTCAGGTAGTGGCAGGTGCCGTGGATGCAGAAGTCCTTGTACTTCTTCAGGCAGGGGTTCCTCTTCCTCCCCTTGCCCTTTCCCTTCCCCCTCTTTCGGCCCTTCCCCCTCGGCTGCTTCTCCCCGGCGCTTTCCGCCACCCGCTCCTGGACCACGGTCGGGTCTTTGGGTTTGCTTGACATGGCAACTACAACACCAACGCAAACACACACCATTCAGATTTTCACCGGCCTTTCAGCGAACTTCTGAGATGGCCTTAAAACGGCGGCCTCACCTCTGGGCTGGTAGTCTCCAGACAGACCGTCGCCGTCTTCATAGTCTTCCTCCTCATAGTAGTCGTACTCCCCCTCCTCTTCCTCGCCACCGTACGTGGCCGTGGCCGCGGCCGCGCTGCGGCTCACCTCCTCCGCTCTCCTGTCTTTGGTCGTGGCCAGGAAGTTGATGACGGCCGTGTGCTGCTGCCTGTCGCTCTCGCGCCTGTCGACCGGGGTGCCGCTGGCCAGTCCGGACACCGCTGGAGGAGAGGAGAGCTCAGAATGAGAGGCTGGCATGAACATAGACCGACCGGAGAAAGACCTCCTCTAGTGGACAGCGACTGCGCCAAGACGGGACAAGTTGAAACATGTTGCGCACACGCCTGGGTCCATTTCTTTTTACTGTTTGCGCAACCCTGATGATCCTTTTAGGCAATGCACGCGTTCAGACGGTCCTTAGGGGTTGAGAGCTATTCCCTCCCTTGCTAAAGAGCACCTCAGCACAGTGGAAGCCGGCCAACAAATCCTTCATCGGCGGCGCAGGAGTGTGTGAGGGTGCAAATACAAGTTGGCAAATGTCCCGCGCCTCACGCACGCGCGCACACAAGGCACAGGCAGACAGTTAGCTAATGTCAGGCAAGAATATGGGTTAAAAATAAATGTATACAGTTACATAAAGCTGCTCTAAAATAGAGAGATGACCCAATTAGCCTGGCATCATCAAAAGCGTTGCCTCAAAAGCTGTTTAGTTTACAAGGCGACGGAGAACCGTCATGTTTAAGACATAACAAGTAGCAGACAGGCTCAGAGGGAGCGCGTCTCTAACGCATCAGTCCACGCGGTCTCTACGTGAAACTCACCCAAGAAGTGAACCAGCACGAGCACAGCACTGGAAATCCTCATGGTCGCAAAACTTCCAGGTGACGTTGAATAAAAAAATAGAATGGTTTGTATTCCTTCTAGGCTCTCCGGCGCTGCGTATTCCTCTGACTTTGTTTTATTTGTTCTCGGTGCGCGTTAATTCCGCCTGTTTGAGATCTGCGCGTCTTCTGGTGCGATACTGCGGCCGTCGGCTGAGAGGAGCGGAGGGAAAAAGCGTCCCTGCAGGGGCGCCGACCTGTTTATAGCTGTGTCTCGCCACGCCCACAGCGAGGGACGACTATCTTATTTGAATAAGGGACTTCTAATGGCCTCATTAACCCCCAACCCCAAACTAGGGACGCATAAGGGAGGCACAGCTTTACCAAAGAGCAGAAGAATATTTTAATGCAGCACAAGCTAGTCCTAAGTTCATATACAAAGTTTCACTGGAGACAGACATAAAGTCAAAGACCTAGGAAAAAATTACATTGACAGTATTATTAAAAATAGCAAAGAAATATATAATTTAGCCATATCCAGTGTTGTATTTGTTTGTATTTGTTACATTAATAATTTGTTTGTAAAATATTAGTAGCCTGTAAAAATGTCACAAAGAAATGGTGTAAGATAGATCAGCTAAAAGAGTGGTTAAAAAAAGTAAACAGAAGACTGTGAATTGTGAGGCGTAGGATAAAAGAGACAGTTAATAAATGGACCATGTCAATGTGTCCGAGATCAAAGGAAGATGACAAAGATAAGATAAGTCAATCCATACTGTTCAGGTTTTTTATTATAGGTGTGCAACATTTGTATTTTGTATTTGACCGAAACCAAAGGATTTGGTGTGAAACACTGAATAGCAAATCTGTTGTTGCTGCTGTACATTTTTGGGTTGTGTTAAATATTTTTTGGGGGGTTCTGGTCAGTCTAAACCACGTCACTGGTTTGACAGCAGGCAGCCCGTCTACGCCACCATGTGGTGAAGTTGGGAATAAACGCACAGACGTGTTCTGAGTTCACTGGAGATATCTTAAAACGCATAATAGTAATAAAATCCTACTTTAAATCCACACATGATACATTTGGTGTTTAGTTATTTCTAAGAACTGCGTAGATGTGAACGCAAACGATTAGTTGTGCGTATAGTGTATTATTTATTTTTCACAAGAGTTTGACGTCATGGTCAAATATAATGACTTAATACATTATTAATATAAGGAGCGGAAAGGGTCAGTGTCTGTGTTTTTTTCTACACTCCGGACCAGCAGGTGGCGGTAATGCGCACCCGATGAACCTTTTCATTGGGCTCGCGGTTACATTGGTCACGTGAACGCGCGGAGAAAGGGGAGGGGTGACAGACATGGCCGACGAGACAGGGGAAGTAAACACAGTTCTGGAGGACGGTGAAGCAAAACCCCAGCTGGATGAGCCCGAGGTTTCCCGGCTTGCGCTTGACGGCGAGTCCGACGGACACGGTCTCGCGGACAAGTCGGTCCCGGTGCCGCCAGAGAACAGCTGGTCGGCTCCGATCCTGTCTCTGGCGCGGAAGGCCACGGAGACGATTAGCAGCGGAGTGAGCTACGTTGCTGCCCCGAGGCGTGCCTCGCAGGGGTCCGCTGCGAGCTCCCCGACAGAAAGTATTCCAGAGAATGATTTCATGAGGACTGCGAAAAAGCTTCCGGGTACGTTTGGACCATTGGTAAACTTCTATTGCAAGTTTAAACGCGCAGCCAGGATCTGTCTTCGTTACTTCCCCTTGAACTTACTGTAAGTTTTGTAGTCGTCAGCTCTGAAGACGCATGGCAGTGGTTGGCGGCCGTGCACAAAGTCACGCGCATCGCTCTTTGCTCCACTTGCAGGAATAGTACTCCTGTGCTTCACCGCCGTCATGTTTGATGTAACCAGTCTGTGTTATTCCTCTGACCTGTTTCCGTCGCACCTGTTTACAGTCGTGCCCCCCAAGGAGCCCATGGCAATAGAAAGAGCCAATCTGCTCAGCATGATGAAGCTGAGCATCAAAGTGTTAATCCAATCGTCCCTGAGTCTGGGCAGGACGCTGGACTCCGATTACCCTCCTCTGCAACAGTTCTTTGTGGTCCTGGAGCATTGCCTCAAACACGGACTGAAAGGTGATACATTCAACGATGCGGACGTTTGGAGCACAGCTCATCTGAGTATCATGTTGAGAAAGTGCACATCTGTTTTACAGCAAGGAAAACCTTTATTGGCCAGAACAAGTCCATATGGGGACCACTGGAACTTGTTGAGAAGTTGTGTCCAGAGTCTGTCAGCATTGCCACGAGTGCCAGAGACCTGCCTGGTATAAGGTATGTTTTTACAAACATACAAGTTAAGTAATACTCAACATTTGTATTGACTGCGTCTCCTTTTCTCTCCCAGGACTGGTTTGGGGAGAGCAAGGGCCTGGTTGCATTTGGCACTAATGCAAAAGACAGTAGCCGATTATATGAAGGCTCTGCTTGACCGCAAGGACCTCCTTAGGTTAGTTGGAGGGATCCTAAACCAGGCACTTAATTCTTTAATGTAACATTAATTATGAATCACATATTTTCTTCCTCTCCATCTCTGTACTCTGATTTCTCAGTGAGTTCTATGACTATGGAGCGTTCATGATGGAGGAGGAGGGTGTGGTGATGGGGGGGCTGCTGGTGGGCCTCAATGTAATTGACGCTAACCTCTGTATTAAGGGGGAGGATCTTGACTCTCAGGTAAGTTGATGGCAGGGTTTGTTGTGTACAGATTCCAGCAGTCACATTCCAAGGTGTGTAATATTCAGCTCGTCTTCCCACATAGGTGGGAGTCATTGACTTCTCCCTTTATTTGAAAGACGCTGCCAACAGTCAGACTCCAAAAGAGTGAGTGTTTTCATCTCCACTGAGCGTCTTGCTGACTACTTAACTTTGCTTTTGTTTTATTTGATCTTTTTCCTCTTGTTCCAGCGATACCAAGATGACAGCAATATTGGACCAGAAGCATTACATTGAGGAGTTAAATCGTCACCTAAGTGGCACAGTTACGGACCTTCAGGTCAAGATGGACTCCCTGGAAAAGACCAACAGCAAACTTGTAGAAGAGGTCAGATCTGATCTGAGAAATGAAGGGATCGAGTGCATTGGGTCTTTTTAGTTAACTGACGAGTGCATGCATTTGTATTTGTCAGCTGATGGCAGCGACTGACAGAATTAACTCCCTGCGGGAAGAACAGGAGCAGCTAAGGAAGGAGAATGAGTCAATCTTGCAATGCAGCCAGAAAAAGGAAGAGGTGAGAATGCATAGCAACTTACTTCCTCCAAGCTGAAAGAATACACAAGATTTACAATGCTTTATTTAATTTTTTTTGTTTAGGCAGCTCTTCAGGACAGCCAGGCGGAGCTGGAAACATACAAACAGACCCGACAGGGCCTGGATGAGATGTACAATGTAGTGTGGAATCAATACAAGGAGGAAAAGCGCATTCGCCAGGTCAGGTATCAACATGTTATACAGAGGTCTCACTGCTTCAGGTTCCTCGTTAAGAAACAATAAAGGCTGAGATACAGTTGTGTTTGAGACAGTCAACAGTTGTTGTTATGGGTAATTTCTTCATGTGTAGGTTATGTTGTATTAAGTACAGACTAGTACTGACCAGGGCTTTCTGCTGTTAGGAGCTGGAGCACGAGTTGGAGCTGCAGGTTAGTCTAAAGCAGGAGATGGAGGTTGCCATGAAGCTGCTGGAGAAGGACACACACGAGAAACAGGACACGCTGGCAGCCCTGCGTCTCCAGCTCGACCAAGTCAAGACTCTTAACGTTCAAATGTTCCATAAAGCTCAGGTAGACTCGCATGAACACACGTTGTCCTGTTGCATGCTTCCCTCTGACACGAGGCTCACCGGTTCACCTTCTGTACCTCTGAAGGACTCTGGGCGAGAAGCAGAAAAGAAGCAGGCGGAGGCCGTGAAGCTTGAGCAGAAGATGAATGAAATGGAAAAGGCCATGATGGAGCTAGAGAAGAGGTTGGTACTTGTGCATGTTTGAGCTTTCCTGTGATGAAATGTCTCAAATTAAATGTTCTTCCTCATTGTGTCACAGATTGCAGAACTCTGAGCGAGAACACAAGCAAAGCGACGAGACGGACAAAGTCATGAGGGTGGAGCTGGAAGGAAAAGTGGATGCTTTGCAGAAGCAGCTGACTGACCTGGATGCACTGAGGTGAAAAATATCAAAGTCTAGTTCTGTACAAAGGTATTTTTCATGCGTGATTTAGTAGGTTCCAAATTCATGGCCAGTAGCTATTTATCTTGGTGCACCTGAAGCTGCCTTAAACTGAACCTGAGACTCAAGTCTTCTGTTTTCTGTGCACAGGCTGGGTTTGGAGAACGAGCTTCGCATCGAGAGGGATCAGAGACAGAGCTTACAAAAAGCTCTCCAGAGGGAACAGGACAACGGCCTTGAGCTCCGCACGCAGCTGCAACAACTCCAAGGCCTGCATGTGGTCAGCATCACACACTTAGCGTCTAGGCCACTGAAATAACATTCGCATGGCGTTGCAGTCGGCCAAACCCTTAAAATCCTACATTCTGTTTAGACACATGTCTTCTGTGAATGTTTGCTCCAGGAGCTGCAGGATTTGAAGCAGGAGAAGCAGCAGCTGCAGGAGACGTGTGAGCAACAGGAACAGGCTCTACAGGAGATGGGACTGCACCTCAGCCAGTCAGTGCAGGAGGAAAAAGAAAAGTATTCGAGTTAATGGCATTTGCCGCAAAATTCTTATGTTGCTTTCAATTGTGTCCAAGGTCTAAACTTAAGATGGAGGACTTCAGAGAGGTCAACAAAGCCCTGAAGGTAACGCCAAGAAGTGTGTACATCTACGTCTACTAGTTTGGAGCAGGTGCCTCATGTTTGTCTGTGTTTGTTGTCACCAGGGTCACGCCTGGCTGAAAGACGACGAGGCCACCCAATGTAAACAGTGTCACAAAGAGTTCTCCATTGCACGTAGAAAGGTAGGCCTCTGCTTCACCTCCACCCGCCACATTCATTCCAATGAGTAGCATTTGAATATTCTCCTGTGTCAGCACCACTGCAGAAACTGCGGAGACATCTACTGCAATACCTGCTCCAACAACGAGCTGGCCTTGCCTTCCTACCCTCGGCCGGTGCGGGTGTGCGACACGTGCCACTCGCTGCTGCTACAGAGAAGCTCGTCCACAGATTCCTGACGAAGCCCCTCCAAGCATCTAACTGCTCTCTACCAGTGCACAGGCTCAGTCGCTATGATTTAACTACACGTTGGGGAAATCACTCACCAGATCTTAGGGAAACGTGATTTGGTGTTTGATTCCTGCTGTTACCTGAAATTCAGGAGCATTCATTCATATGAAATAAGTAGCCACCTTAAGAAAACAGCTCATGTAAACTTAACTCAGATTGATATAGTTTGGAATATTTATGCTGTTGGTGTTTATTCAATACTCACTTTGATGGTCTAACTGTTCTAATGTATAATCTTTCAACTTTAAATCATGGATGTAGACTGTTTTGAGGTCCCATCAAGGTCAATGTTGAGAATCATTTGAGTAGCTGGTTGCGAGAAAACATTCTGCACTTTGGTACTGTTGGTGGTAACTTGTCATATAGCTATACTGCAACACTTCCTATAGCTCAAGCTCCACTGCTGAATACATCATGTAAATGACTGCAGAATGTTGAACTATTTTGAAATGTGTTAACCAGGTTTTGTAGATTAACTGCTATGATGTTTTCTTAATTGGAGAAGGACAAAGGTTTTTTATCTAGACATTTGATAAATAAAGCCAACTGTTTTGCAATGATGTTAAATTAGATATTCCAGACTAGTTTTATTAATTTTGTGCACAGGAAATACAAAGAGCATTTGAAGCAGTAGAAACCTTCATGTCAGATGTGAAATTTGCTTTGATAAATCTTTCAATCAGAAAAAACTGCCTTAACAGTCACGCCTTAAGAAAACAAACATGCTGTCTCAAAGTCAGATTTTTACATTTTAATGAGAAATAAAAAGCTAAACACTACAAAGATGAAACAAAGTCTAATCCTCACATACCTGACAGTTTCAGACTTTTTGTTCATGCACTCAGACACTGTAACCCATGTTAAACCCACAAGCACAGGATGAGTTAATCTTGAACAGCCGTGTGTTTGGAGAACGAAAACACAAAACTTGGTACAGTTTGAGGAATGGGGAAGACGAGCAGCGTATCTCACACACTTATGACACCAGATGATCTCACTTCTCTGAAGATCATCCACTTAAAAAAAACTTACAAACCCTGCCTTTCAGCATTTTCAAAGCCTCATGTGAACCTGCCCTATGCTTAGTGATGAGTATCAGCGTTTCCAGTCCTTCCAGCAAAATGCTGAGTGTAAAAAAAAAAACAGAACCAAAAATGTCAAATTTGGGTGAACAAAATTACATTCCCCATCCCCCTCCCAGTCCATTCATAGAACCTCTGCTTCCTCCTCCTCCTCCGCCACCATAGTAACTGCTTCCCATTCCGCCCTGGTTACCTAACAAGAGAGAGAGAATACACACTATAGGACCGAGGAGTTCGTGGTGAAGTAGCATATATGTTATATATGTTTATACTTTTGGGCATCACATATGGAGAACTGATAACTGGACTAAATATAACAGAGCTGACACTCACTGTAGTCACTGTAGCCCCCCATGTTTCCCTGGCTGCTGTATCCACCAGAGTACCCTGAGCTCAACTGGCCACCACTGTAAGATGACTGATTGCCTGTAGAGAGGATGAATCACATCAGGTTCAAGAATTTAAAGTAAAAAATCTACATAAGCATATTATTAATGTGCATGTAATTAGATGACACCAGACCATTACAAATGCTTACCCATGCCTCCCATCATCTGACTGCCGTACGCACCATTACTACCACCTGCTGTTGAGTTCAAGAAAAGCTCCACATAGCGGTGCTCTAAAAGGAGAAACGGAGACAGCATAAACATCATCAGGACTATTTATAAAATATCACGTTGATAAAGACAGTGTCAGTAGTACAGTATATTTTAAACCCACGCATGTTAGCTTTGTCTTTGGACATGGCCGCCACCGCATCCTCATGTGTTGCGAACTCAACGTCTGCCTCCCCGGTTACCCTGCCATCTGGACCGATTTCTATATGTACCCGCACTGGATTCAGTGGGGAGAAGAACTACAAATGCAATCAAAAGCACAAATTTAGGCAGTGGCTTTAATAGATACACCTGTAGAATCTTAATGCAATTAAAAACTGTAGCTCTGCCATAAATTCTACTGGCAGAAATGTTTAAAACTGAGGTAATTGTACGTGGATTCCTACTGGAGTAAATTATCACAAGTGATTTATGTAAATAGTGACCTAACGTTAATATTTTGACTTCACTGCCCACTTTGCTGATTGAAATGGACCCTCTTTCTTACATTGTAGATGTCAGTCTCTGTCGCTCTGTATGGGAGACCCCTCATATGGACACAGTGGCCTGTTGTGCTCTGGAATGACGAGCCGCCATCTCCGTACCGTCCGTCCGATACACCTGAATATATGTAATGCAGATTAGCACAAAGTCTTATGTGGATCTCACCTTCTAATCTTATATTGCATTGTGCAGTGTTGACATAAAGGGACAACAGGACTGGATATTATAAGTAAATCTGACTCGACCTGTTTAGCCCACTGAACACCCACCTCCTCCATAGCCGCCACGTCGCATTCTGTCATAAGATCCCCCTCGACCCATCATGTTGTAGCCACGACCGCCAGAGGGCCGGTCATAGGGGCCAGGTCTCTGCATGCCCATGGGCTTCCGCTGAGGTTCGTAATGGGTCCGCACCTCAGCACGGCTACTCTTGAAGATCTCAATGTACCTAAAAGTGCAGATATAGCAGTGAATTCATGGGGAATGGATCAAGGCCGCATTTGCTCAATACTGATGAAACTGGGCTATGCAGATGCTGTCATGGTGTAGTTCATAGGTAGTAAAATGTCCGAGAAGTTCTAGATTAAAGTATATTAAAAAAAACAGCTTATCCATTGAGATGAAAAAGTAAGCTAACCAAAGGGGCTAAAAACTTTCACACTTTTCTTATGGTTACCTGCAATTATTTACTCTGGTTCGTTATGTCAAAACAGCACCCTGAGTCCTTGCCATGACAGCCACTGTCCTGGTTTTAGAGGGACAGAGAAGGTCCCAGCCCTTCTGCAACCCACTCTAAGCATTACCTGTAACAGTGGGCTCCAGATCCTTGTGAACAGTGGTCCTCTGATTTTACCACCAGGGAGACTCCTTACCATTTATCCACCATGACTGATGTTTAGTGCCAAGACACCGCTTGTTCTTAACATAAGCTCCAATTCATATATTTGAATGGTGCCCAAACACTAACGTTCCCACTTAAACACTGAATGTACATGTGGCATTGGTGGATCTAACATTCTAATGTGTGTTGTTTAAAATGTTTGTGGTAAATATAAAAATATGCTCAAGTTAACCGAGATTAATGTAATATCAGTCTTGTATTTGGGTCAGATGTTGAAGGTGCACACCATAAGAAAAGCAACTTATCCAGCCAACCAACCAACCATCCCCACCTGTGCCCTATTCTTTCCTTGTGTTTCTTTAGAGCCTTTTCAGCTATATCCTGTGAAGCAAACTGCACGAAGGCCTCCCCCGTACTCCTCCCCTGGATGTCCACCGGCAATGTTATCCCATTTGGCACGATTTCCAACCCTTCAACCCAAGGACAGATAACCCCAGCAGGGGACATATTAAATCACATGCCCAATCACAGTGAGAACTTTCTCTAAAAAGAGAGATAGAAAACTCTATACATTATCACACATACCAGTTAAGCGTTGAACCAGTGACTGGTCATTTAAAAGACTTACATTTACTGTACTTTGGGGATAAAATAGAAATGAGAGGAGAGAGGAAGAATATGGAAAAGGGCACTGTGTGGAACATCAGGCTAGTATTGGTGTGTTGATGAAGAGAGAACAAGATTTTTGTGGGTGACATGAGTTTAAATCTTTATCTATTGACTAATAAGTTAACATTTGACAAACTATATAGGACAACTATTTAAAAAGGTCAAATGTGTAGGGAAATGGGGAAAGAAATAATGACACTATGTTAATCGACTGTCACCTCAGTGATGAGTGGTACCCATTATATTTCTAGTAAAACCTAATAAAAAAGTAATAAATGTGGGTTCAAGAGGAATATGATGAGTAAAGAAGGGAACAGATGTTTGCGCTGCAACTTCCCTGTGCTTCAAAAAAAAAAAAAAGAAAAAAGCTTTAATGTACTCACTGACCAATTTATTCGGTACATCTGTGCAATTTAATGCGTCTCTTTTTTGGGGTGTGTGAAATGTGATTTCTACTAGGATGTGCCCACTATAATGATCGCAAATGTAATGCTGGTTGCTCATGTGTACATGCTACACTGTCATCTATGGTCACCACATCCCTATGCGTATGTGGTGACCTAGCAGCTCACTACATCCCTATGCGTATGTGGTGACCTAGCAGCTCACCAGCTACTGTCCCAAACATCCGCGGCTGACTCCACCCAGTGCAAACCATTAGAGCAAGCTTGGTGGCACACAATGCATTCAATTGTATTGTGCAATAAGGGTTCATGCAGCTGGTGTTGTTTTGTAGATGGATAATTTCGCCACTCCAAATGCAAACGAGTGTGGGCACCCCTGTTATAATTAACATCCTGTAAGAGAAGAATTCTTGGTAGGCAGCATTAGATGTGTACACATGTACCTAATAAAGTGAAAAATAGGTGGATTTCTCCTACAAAAAAAGTTCACTGTCTTCCTTTTCTCACTGCACAAAACAGTGGGTAATACATATTTTGCAAAGATGTCCCGATCTTTTGTAAAATTATGTAAAAGTAGTGGTCCGCTTTCGTCAGAAAAAGAAGACACAGGGGAGGGATGAGGAAAAAATGTTTAAATTATTCATGTTAATTAAACAAAGATGATATTAACCAATCATACAAGAACGATTCTTACCGGAGAAAAACTGCACTATTTCCTCTTTGCTGCAGCCAAATGGAAGGCCTCTGAGTCGGACAAGCCCATCTCCTGCTGTCTCTGGACAGTTGGGGCCAGTGTGCTTCATGACCCAGTCCATTTCAACGTTGTTGGATTTAAACACTACCACATTCAAAACAAGCGGTTAACACAACTAAAACTTAAAGCGGAGACAGTAATTACCTAGTGTCTATAATCAGTCCTACACACCTTCCACGTATCGGTGACCCATAGTTTCTCTGTCCTTCTTCACCGCAATCTTCAGGTCTTCCTCTGTTTCCAGCTCAACAAATGCTTCTCCACTGGGACGTCCTTCTCTTGTGTACGTGAAGTGAATACCACCGCCATTGTTGATAATTTTGCAATCTGCATTAGAGCATTGTCAGCAAATTATTGCCACTGTACTTAATGGAGTATTTCTTTTAACAAGAGACAAATACATACACACACGTACCTGAGAAAAACCTCTGAACTTCATCCACTGAGCAGGACCACGGGAGACCCCTGATACGCACCACATATCCCTCATCAGCCATGACTGGTCGCAATCCCTGAGGTATTTTAAAGAGAATGCATTCAAGTCAGAGCTAATATGAGCAGCACGGCAGGTGCCACTTACTGTCACTATATTAATCCTAAACCCAAACAAACTTTTTCCATCTAAACTCATTCACTTCAGTAAACCTTCATCGAAGTACTTTTTGTTTTTGTTCCACGTTAGCAGTCTCTTATAGTAAGACTTTAAGAAACGTTAAATTTGCTACTGGCGCCACCTTGACGTAGCCTGACGCTTCACACCGATAGATACGACGTAAAAACAAAAACTCTGAGTCATAATTAAAATAGAACACACTATAAATGTAAATAGAAACGGTTATAAGTACGGTGGACGTATTACCAGTCCTTAATACATTTTACTTTAAAAGGGATCCTTCTAAAATTAATCCTCAGATAGCATTAGCTAACTTGGCGACACAACAATGTGTAGCCTTAGCTTTGGACGTAGCTACTTCGATTGGACAATTATCCTGTTGTTGGGGTATTCTGATGATTCGGATATTGCAAAACACTGGTTATAGATTTGTAATTGAGACCCCAAACCACTTAATATACAATGTGTAGCCTCCCGTACCGCACCCAGACAAAAGAACAAAAGCGGCCCTCACCGCCTGCGCCATGTTATTAGCTTTAACAGTTAGCGGTTAGCTACGTTTCTCTGTCTAACG
Source organism: Betta splendens (assembly GCF_900634795.4). NCBI lineage: Eukaryota > Metazoa > Chordata > Actinopteri > Anabantiformes > Osphronemidae > Betta > Betta splendens. Next base: position 8,773,483 of record NC_040890.2, read on the forward strand.
TCAGCATGATAGTGTTTTACACCCAACAGCAGCTGCATTTTCTTAATCAACGGACCTTGGTTGTTAGTTTTCGCAAAACGAGTAAACGATGGTCCACTGAGCAACTCACCTGATACAAGTGTAACGCTAACACGCCGGACTTTGTATGACCAGACCTGCGTGTTACTGCCGAGACCTCGCGGTAGGTTGCCAGACCTCAACAGACCTCCCACTTTCACGCTTAGAAAACAACGCGTTGCACTTAAAGCAAATGTCCTAGCGGCTACAAAATAATGTTTATTCACGGGAAGAAAAATACTCTTGGGACCTTTATTAGTTTTTTGTAGTGTTTTATACTAAAATCAGAATCGTAAAGAAATTTGTTGTATGGTCACAACATATCAAAACGGTCAAAAACGTATGCTGTTTATAGACACCTGGCATACCCGGTTGAATAACCAAGCGCCTCCAACGAGTGCGTCCACGCCCATGTGATGACGTAGACGCCAGAGGCCCTGGATGTCCGGGCGGCATCGGAGACCTGCAAATCCAAGTAAACCTGTTTACAGTGATCAAGTAATCAGTAGCTTCTTATAGGGTAGAGTTGGTGTAGTTCATAGGCCACAGCAATATCATGCTTGTTACAGCCAATTGAAAAAAGCAAAACGTGGCAAATACACTTAAGTCCATTTAGTAACTCAAGATTATGACAATGTGTAAGCTTTTTAGTATGAACGTCATTTGGTATGCCAATGAACTGAAGTAGACCACAAACCTTGGTGACTAGGAACAACGACTTAAAAAAGATCACCATAAAACCTTTAGCAATGTCACTAAGTTCTACAGCTTCACACTTATTTATATCATCCCATTTCACTAAAACTATGTAGTTGCCGGTAGCAGGACAATACAATAATGGTCCATGCATATGCAGACCTAGAGGAAAATTGCATTTGATGACAGATAGACAGTGGTAACTATACTCTTGAAGCAGTATTATTTGAACATTTTTTGTAGGTCATAAAAAATAAGTAAATTTAATTAATTCCACATTGCGATATTTATCATACATTTACTCTTCATGTATTTCATGTTTTTACACAAGATAATATATTTATCTAAAGAGACAATAAAATGCATATGTCTTTGGGTCATTTTTCTAATAAAATTAGAAACAATTATTTTTTAAACCCACCGTGCAATATAAAAAAGAGGAAAAAATCCTCCATTAGTGAAATATTATCACAGACATTCGTCACATATCTGATAGATGAATGTATGTGATGATAATGCAGACTGGCGGTGGACAAGCGCGCGAATTCACTGCAATGTTCAAATCAAACATATACTAAAACCAGTTTAAGTCAGCATGTAATTATGAACAATTAAAAGTGTTTATTACTTTAACATCTATGTATATATAAAAACTATGAAAAAAATAAATGAAACACACGTCTGTTTTGTTTCACATTTAATACATGCCATATTTATCTTATTTACGTTTGCAAGCACATTAAGGAAATAAGATGTGGCACATGAACTGTCAATATGTTTTTTTTTAAATAGCATTCTGAGAAAATTCAAATATTTAAACCTAATGTCATTGCAGTTCTCGTATTTATGTGAATTCCCAGTCAGAGTTTACATAAACTAGTAAAGCTAGCTACCAGTTAAGTTGGCCTACCATGTCATGTCTTGACGTTCGTTCTACAGCCTCGTGATATTGGTAAACCTAACATGACGTTGTGATCCAGCGTTTGACAAGCACTAACTTTGGCCAATAGAAGCCGGGGTTTATTTGAGCTAGGCCAATAGAACGATCCGAATTTCCCACTTGGGCGGTGTTTCGGAGAAACCCTGCGTATCGGGTTAGGTTGTTAGAAAGTTAATGGCTGGGGGAAAGAGATCCTCCTCAACCCTCGCTTCGGGAGAGTTTCTGGATTCCCTGAAGTAAAATCACGCATATATCGTAAAGGAAAGAGCCTGGACGGACGTTTAAGTAAACAACTAGCTTGTTAACACAAGTATCGTGAACACAAGTATGCAGGATGCAGTAGCCGGGACGGCAATGCTGACGGACGGCTTCGAGGACGAGATTGACTCGGTGACTCCTCGCTCCCCAGTGGCAGGGATGGGGGTAGGAGCGACACCAGGAGGAGTCGGACTAGGGGGCATTGGGATTGGTGTAGGTGGAAAGAAAGTACGTTTGTACGGTGAACCAGGCGGGCCTGCTGCAGATAGACTGGATTTCAAACTAGCGGCCGCGGCCGTCCTCTCCTCGGGTCCAGGATCCGGCAGCGACGAAGACGAGGTTTCAGAGGTAGCTGCGCTACGCTAAGCTAAGCTAAGCTAAGCTATTTAGCTAAGCCTAACCAGAGAGCTCGGCAACATTCCTCTCCTAGCGCGAGCTTGCTGCTAGCTAGCGAATTAGCTCGCAGCTGGCAACCACCCCCTCCCAGGCCGCCGAAATTACATAAAATAATCTAGCACCTTAACGAAACAGCGCATGTTGTCATTTCAGATGCTTATGAAGTACATGATGTCGATAATGTTTAGTGAGACACACGTAGTTGTTCACGCTAACCGGCTAAAATGTTTTATTTATGCAGCGGAGGCTGTGACCACGGCCTAGTTAGGGTGGAAGGGACGACGGCCTCGCTCGCTTGTCGTCTCGTAACACCCAACGCAACTTTGCAGCTCTTCCAACAGCTTCGCAGTCACAGCAAATGAAAGATGCCCACAAGCCCGCGGTCGTACACGGCCAACTGACTTTCTGCCATTTCGTAGTTGTGGTGCAATTACGTCACTTTTCCAAATCATGTAAATGAACGCCGATCGCCATCAGCTAACTTTTAGGCACGCTCACAGCGTGCATTTCGTCGCGGAACTGCTCGAATTTTCGACTGTCGGTGTTGACAAATAAGCCAGTTGTGTCTTCATCCGTTGCCCACGGTGGCCGCCGCCACGCTGCGAACTTGATTTGCGTTCTCGCATTCGAGAGCAACTGGAGTTCGTGTTTGGAAGTGTCCAACTTTTCATGTGGCAGGCGTCGCACACGGGGGCAGGTGTGATGACATCCCCGCATGTCATCCGCACACACCGTGGACACGCTTTCGTTTTGGGCAAATGGGTACACAGGTTGCACAGAATATTAGGAATCCACTGTGTTTGATGACGTGACAAGCCGAATGGTTACCAGCACGATGCAGCAAATGCCGTGTCATAACCACACCGCTTTTGTTGCCTGTGTTGCCCTATGTGAGCGGTCAGTTTGAGGCCATTGCAACTTCTCGGCTAAACTACCAGCATGCAGTTGAGTTTAGCATTAGGTATGGCTGCAGCGGACACAGGGGTGGGATTTGTCAGGGTAGATGGCAAATATTTGTACAAACCTAGCAAAGTCTCAGTTCAGTACCGTTTTCATGGCATGTTGTCATCAAAATGTGATGCTGTATTTACAGTTAACCTCTGTGGGTGTGAAGAGAATAGACACCAAAGGTGAACGTTACCTGTCCAGTCAGCATATACCAGTGACTATGTTGACCTGCCTCTATTGAAATTCCCTAATACCTGGTGTCTGTGTTTAACACCCCCACAGCCATAACAAGTAAAGATGTTAGCTGTTTCCAATGTCAATATACCCTGCCCATTTTTGCTTAGGCATGACCTGTATAGTAGCAGAAGAAGGGAATATCCAGTGGGCAGTGGCCAGCTCACAGGTCACATTTTGATTCACGCTGTAAATGTATTTCTTATTTTCCTGAGTCCCCCAGTCTGGACCTGAAGGGGAGCATTTGTTGTGGTGCTTTATTCCAGTGAGGAGCTCCCTGCTCTGGGCAGTAGCTAAAATCTCAGCCCCAGGATTAAGCAGATGCCATTCTAGGCCTCTTCAGCTCTCCTGACACCAACACTCTGGGAACTGTAGTTCATTTAACAGTGAAGACTGATGTCCATTGTTGATTAGAAAAGCCTTAATAGAACTACATCCCCCATGGGTTGTTTGGCTCTGCACTCCTGTTGTATAGCTACATTCTTCCACACTGAATGCGGACCATCTCTCAACATTTGCTCTCTGTGTCTGGTCCCTTGTGTCAGGTTGCTGCAGCTTGTAGATGCAGAGTCCCACCTTCCAGGCAGTGTACTATAACAGAGGAATGAATAATCCAAAGTTTAATGTTTGGATAGCTTAATGAAATTCTTTGCATGGAAACGTGAGTCACTCATTATTTGTGCATGCTGCATTATACTTTATAATTTCAAAACTTGGTAAGTTGCTCATCCATGTGCAACCATAGGTAGGTTTTAGGATGCACAGTGCCTTTCAAACATTTGAAGCTGACGAATGTAACCAATTTTTAGTCTAGGACTGACAAAATAATTTGGGTATAATGACAAAATTGCTCTGTGTGTTTATTGTTTACACTAGTAATGTTTATACAAAGTAGTATTCAAGACTCAAAGGTGTAATATTCCAGGGGAAGATAGTTTTCATCGTGACCTTTTACTAACATTAAGCATAAAAGTTTTCGTGACAAACCTAAAATTGATTTGAAATGATTTTTCTTTATAAAAATATTATGTAGTACTTGAGGCTATAATACATGGTGACTGGCATTGGCAAAGCAATGGTATGAGAGTGTGGTGCTGTACCTTGGGGGCAGACAGTTGTAATTCCTGGCTATTGACTGTGTCATCCCTGTGCAGCTCCCCATCAATAAACAAGAGCACCTTACTTCTTTCTACGAATGGTGTATTTCTGTATTTTTATAAGTTAGTTGAATTAAGTGATTTGCTGAGAGTCGCATGAGCATTGTTCCTATACAGTTTTTTTTAGTTCTATTTCAGTCAAGTTTCTTAATTGAAAACTAACATGAATACAGCTGTCAACCGGATAATGATTTTTCTTCTACCCACGTCCCTCCCTCTCTCAGGTGGAGTCATTCATTTTGGACCAGGAGGACCTGGATAACCCTATCATGAAGACAGCATCAGAGTTACTTTTGTCCAGTGCCACAGATGGAGTAGATTTGAGGACTGTTGACCCAGAGACACAAGCTCGTCTTGAAGCTCTACTAGAAGCTGCAGGTATGACTGCTTTGTCACAGCTCAATTTTGTTTTTTTAAGATTTGACACATTGTTTGATCAAATCAAGTTTTCCTCCCTCCACTTGAATTTAGCTTTAATCTATTTTTGTTAATTGGGAAAAAGGGTATTCTTCACTCATACGTGTTGTCTTCTGACAATTTTTTTGTCCCTCTTATTTTCAGCGTAGGGGCATTTACTGAGGTCTCTGTTTGAAAAAAATCCTGAAATACGCGAACCAGAACCCGATAGTGCAATGTTAAGTTAATTTGAACAAATTAGTTTGATTACAACTTGTAATCTAAGCATAAAAAGGTGTGTTTAGATTAGAAATAGGTGTTCTGGCCTCCATTTGGGCTTATAAACATTACCAAGCAGATTAACAGTGCAACAGGCCTGAGCCTCCACAGCATGCAGCGAGCCAGTTTTGAAGGGCTAATGGCTAATCCCATTCTATTCCCCTTTCTACCTGACTACTTGGAACAGAAGAAGTGGCAACTTATTATTTTCTGTATGTTTATGGTCTGTTAATGCTTCAAATCTAACACTAGTATTACTACTACTAATTCGATTAAATGCCCTTTCATGTCTTATTTTCTAGTATTGTATTTCTGCTATATTGGCAGACAGAGCAGTGTGTTTGGGTAACATTTGTGGCCGGGAGATTCAGACGACCTGTGTTCATTCACAGCATTTACAAAGTAGCCACATACCAGGCCTGATCATCATTAGGGGAGATGCTAAATGTCTGGGCGTACCTGTGTGTCTTGGATTTCAGACAATTGTTTGCACTTACAGCCAGATATGTTGAGTATTTTGTCTTTGCTCAATGGTAATCTTCCAAAATTTCAATGTAGTCACAAAAAAAGCTAAGGGAGAGGGATGCCCTTAAAATGTATCAAACTCATTGTTTGACTGCGAGTGTTTGTCTGTGTGTTTGTACTGTATGTTTGAATTGATCGTCACTTAAACATACAGAAATGTGCAAGTAAATAGTTAAGATGCTGACTCACTATTCCTGAGTACACCCTGACGTATTGCCTTATACAAGAACCTTGGTAAAAACCTGTAATTGAGACTTGTGATGTCTTACAGATAATAGTGCTATCACAAATACCAGAAATGACAGGAATAATTAGAACTGTAAACCGAGAGGGAGGAAACGAGACAGACAGGTAGCGCACACAATTTCTGCACTCTGCGCTTTGGCTTTTTAAGTTGCCATGTTGCCAGAGAACTTTGAGAGAACAACTACAACTAAAGTCCAAATTAAGACCCACAAGATGATTAACATAGTCATATATGTCAAGCTTCAACCTAAAATCAAGCTTTGTCTACTAAATGTAGCTTTAATTTCTGTTTAGGTCAATAGATTGTGGAACCCCCCCAATGGTAGTAAATGACACATTTGTATGGCACTGTCTGTGATATTGACCACACCGGTCAAAAATCATCATCTCTAAAAGGAAGCTTTTAAAGTTTTTTTTAGATTTAAATGTATAATTTGTTTGAGAAAACAAAGGGGATGCCATGTGGCTTTATACCAGATGAACTAGAAAAACGTCCAAAAGTTTGTTTTTAAATGTTTTTACACAAGAACCCAGACCCACTTCTACTTAAAAGAAAATTCTGTGGGATGTTAACCAAACATAATGGACCACGTGGAACACGTCTCTGTATTCCTATTCATTAAAGTCAGGATGGTTTCAGTATATTAAATTAGGCTAAACTAGTTAAAGAACAGTAAAGACAAACATGAAAAAGATTTGAAAAAATTTAAACATGGTGACAAGTTGGAAGCATAAATGTCCTTAAGCTAAACATAATAAAAGTTTAATGATTTCTGTAGTGAAAATGTTAAATTAATTAAATACCAAAATATCATGCAGGCAGATGAAAATGAGAACAGTACTATCAGCGTTTGCTGAACAGCATGCACCATGCTCATTAGCAACTAACATGGAGACATTAATTGTATGGGGAAAAATAAGAGGGAGTATGTGTCTGTGGCAGGTGAGGTCTGTGGCTTTGAATGAGGATACAGACACTGCTGACAAACTGTGGCCTTTCACCATTTGTCCTAGTTACTTCCTCAATAATGTATTCACAGAGAAGGGATGGATTTGTTTTTAAGATTTTGTTTTGTTCATGGGTAAATTAAAAAAGGGTTGTACACGTGTAAAGCAAATGGTTGGACTAAACACTAGACTAAAGCCATTTTCTTCTGTCTTTTGTGAAAATTTGAACCATTTTGGTGACGATTGCTGTTGTGGAAGCCATCAAGTAAATGTAACACAGTTAATATCACGCATCATGCACACGTGGAGTGAAGTATTAGGTAGAATATAAGTTGTTAATTTAAGTATGTCATCTGCCTCGAAGAAGCTTACTCCAATGATTAAATATATAAATGTTCTGGTTTCAGTACTTCACACTAGTTGGATCATTGTATGTCCTGAGTAAGCGCTTGGTGTATAGATGAAGCTTGGACCCTGACATTTTATGTTAACACTGTGTGACAGGTCATGTAGTTTGTGTAAACGTGTAAAAGTATTTGTGGAGTCGTGCAAGATCAGATGCTTATGGGTAAACACTGTAATATGCCTTGGTTCCTGAGTGTGGATTTAGTTTTATACATGTTGTACTGTATTGAGGTATGGCCTTGCCTCACCTACTATGTAAGGACGCTGTGGACATTTTAAAAAACCTGCTTACTATAAATTCTATTGCTAGCATCCTGTTAAGAATTTGATCTACCAAAAGCATGGTGAAAGCCGCCTTTGTTACTTCCCAGTGGCTCATTGATTGACATTTATGTTTGTTGTTGTAATCTCAACACATGACAGTCATTAAGATTTGATGTTGACTCGTTTGGGGTCTCTCTGTGTCCTGGCCTGAACAAACGCTGGCTGAATTTTTGATTAGTAACTTGTTTGTTCTGAATGTTTATTCAGATTGCATAGCGTTTTGATGGTTCAGTAGCAGTTGACAACTTAGTGGCCACCAGAAAATACTCAGGAACTTATGGGGGGGCAATATGTTACTGTACTTCGATTTTTGTACTTATGAGATCAATAGGTGAATACTATTTTTTTGTTGTTGTTCTTGCTAAATATGTGACCAATAAATAGGTCTGTTTCTGTTTTTTAATTAACATGAGATATTTACATTTTTAAAATCTCATTAACATTCAGTCATTTTTGGTTCAGTGAACGTCTTGCATTCTCTGGGCTAAACACAAAACATTAAAACATTAATGATCAGCTTCCTTGACCTGTTCTTTTCCCCTTTCTTGGGGACCATTGCGAAATCCCTGCCTGGGAGCTGCACTAAGTTTAGCCTGATTTGCAGGCCTAGTGGCGAAAACACTGGAGTGACCACAAGGGTTGGAGCTCACTTCAGGATGGGTTGAAGCAGAGGCTGGAAAGTTCACTAAACCAACACTTATTTCTTTTCTCTTGGCTGTTCTTGCTTCAGTTTTACATATGCCATGTAACACACAAGCAGTCAAATGGTTTAATTTGAAATGTTTACCTCCTGAAACAGATGTTTTATTGCAGCCATTTAGCAAAATTGTTATATTTATCCTTACTCGCAATCCCTTGCGTTTTCTCCTTTTTTTTGTGACAAATACAAACACAATTGTCTCATGATATTTTGTTTTCATCCCAGCTGTGCTTTTTTTACCGCTGATCACGACCTCTAGTCCTTGTTTTGCTCACCTTCACTGCTTCTTACCCATCTATAATTCACAGTAGATGGACCTTTTTATATCTTCTTCTGTCAGCGTCTTGCTAGTGTATTGAACTAGCAACACCTCCCCTCAATAAATTTTTGTTCATCCATATTCAAGTTTTTGATAGAACTGTATTTAACTGAACCTCATCAGTTGAAATGTCTAGTAAGATAGTTTTGTACTGTATTGTTTGACCCAGTAAATGACCAACATTAAGAAGTCAAGAATCATAGATGGTGTTTTGAAAGTAGTGAAAAACGATATCAAGCAACATTAACAAATGCTTGTGTGTGCGTGTGTTTTTCTCCTTTGTGTATGCTGATACTAACCCTGGATTGGATTGGCTGGACTGGACTTGCTTCTTCTTCTGGTGTGGTGTGCTCCCCTGCGGTTTGCCTTGCCCTATGCACCTCTGCCCTTTTGGTGTTTGGCAGGCATCGGTAAACTGTCCACTGCCGATGGTAAAGCTTTTGCAGACCCTGAGGTGCTACGCCGACTGACGTCATCCGTGAGTTGTGCCCTGGATGAGGCTGCCGCAGCCCTGACCCGTATGAGAGCAGAGAACACCCTCAACGCTGGCCAAGCTGACAAGTATGTATCTTGTCCTCACCAATTGTTTGTTAGTTTATTGGTGAAACCTCAAATATGAACATGTTTGCACCATAAGAGCGTAGTTCAATGTGAGGCGTTTGTGTGTTGACCTGCCACAGTAGCAGTAATTGTAGCAGTCTGGTTATTTTCAGCCGTAGTTTAGCGGAGGCGTGTTCAGATGGGGATGTCAACGCAGTGCGCAAATTACTGGATGAGGGACGAAGCGTCAATGAACACACAGAGGAAGGCGAGAGCTTACTGTGCCTCGCCTGCTCGGCTGGCTACTATGAACTTGCACAGGTATGTAAGAAGTTCATGCACTATGTTGCTCAGCTTAATTTGACATGCTTGCTGTGTTCGGTATCTGTACACAGAAATGACTTGGCTGCAGCACAGATGGTATCAGTATTTGTTGTGGGTACAATATGCTCATATACCTCCTTGCTCATTTCTATTTATCATTATATCTTAACCCTCAGGTTTTGTTGGCAATGCATGCCAATGTGGAGGACCGGGGCATAAAGGGGGACATAACGCCACTTATGGCTGCTGCCAGCGGAGGTTACGTGGACATCGTGAAACTGCTTCTGGTCCATGGAGCAGATGTTAACGCACAGTCATCCACTGGTAACATTACTCTCAATTTCACAACGGTTTGCATTATTTCATTGATGCAGCATGTTTTGCAGTCAAATGAATCTGTTTGTTTTCCTTGCAGGTAACACAGCGCTGACGTATGCATGTGCTGGTGGCTTTGTGGATGTTGTGAAGGTGCTGCTGAAAGAGGGTGCTAACATTGAGGACCACAATGAGAATGGACACACACCTCTTATGGAGGCAGCCAGTGCTGGCCATGTGGAAGTGGCCAGGGTACTTCTGGAGTATGGCGCCGGCATCAACACACACTCCAATGAGTTCAAAGAGAGCGCTCTTACACTAGCCTGCTACAAAGGTTAGAATTCACGTGAAGTGTGATCTGTTTATTACAGTATTTGGCGTATGTGCCCGGAAGTGCTTTACTTCACTACAGGAATGAAATTTTTAGTATGTGAACTTTAATTTCTCACTCGCAGGCCACTTGGACATGGTCCGTTTTCTGCTCGAGGCTGGAGCAGACCAGGAGCATAAAACAGACGAGATGCACACAGCACTGATGGAGGCGTGCATGGTGAGCATCTGACCCACGGCATGAATTGCCTTCTCACGGCCACTAAAACATTTTTATTCTTCTGTATATGTGCGTTTCATGCAAGTTACTTTATTTATAGAGGTAATTAAACTTTAAATATTGTGAGCAACTTTTAACTTGAAAAGCAATTTCATATATATGTAGTTATGTGCTTATCTCTACATTCTCTGTGTCTCGCTGTCCCAGGATGGCCATGTGGAGGTGGCACGTCTGCTGTTGGACAGCGGTGCGCAGGTCAACATGCCAGCGGATTCCTTTGAATCCCCCCTTACTCTCGCAGCCTGTGGAGGACACGTGGAACTGGCAGCCTTGCTCATAGAGAGGGGAGCAAACTTGGAAGAGGTGAGTAAATAGATGCCTAAATATAAACAGTTTAGAAAAAAGATGTTTTTCTCTGGGGAAAATTGTAAATACCTATTATGTGACTGCAGCCACAGTTTAGTGTACCAGAATCATATATTGCAGGGTAAAGGAGCAGGGAGTCACAAACACGCTGCCTTATTATTTTATGTGTCTGTTTCCTTCCCAGGTTAATGATGAGGGCTATACCCCACTGATGGAAGCAGCTAGAGAAGGTCACGAAGAGATGGTAGCACTGCTGCTGGCTCAAGGTAAATAAAGTTTCCACTCCAAAATGTTGAAAATACAAAATTGCCATGAAATGTCATTCCAGTAAGTGGGTTGCTTTTATATCAAGTGTGGCATTCCTAATATTGACAAGGTTTATTGTTTGCTGATTAATGCATGTTTTGCCCTTTTGAAGCTGCATGAGTTATAATCTCTTACTGGTGTTGTTCTACTATCCAGGTGCTAACATCAATGCCCAGACAGAGGAGACCCAGGAAACAGCCTTGACTCTTGCATGCTGTGGAGGCTTTTTGGAAGTTGCTGACTTTCTCATCAAGGCAGGAGCTGACATTGAGTTGGGCTGCTCTACTCCCCTAATGGAGGCTGCGCAGGAAGGTCATTTGGAACTGGTCAAGTACCTACTGGCTGCAGGTAAGGAGGAGGAACTGAAGTAATAAGATTGTTTCTAAATTGTTGTGAATACACATCTTTGCGTACTAATTGAATATCCCTGATTTCTTTTTTTTCTTTTTTCAAGGAGCAAATGTTCATGCCACGACAGCAACAGGCGACACAGCATTGACCTATGCATGTGAGAATGGACACACTGATGTTGCTGATGTGCTGCTGCAGGCTGGAGCCAACTTGGTAAGATATTCACTCAAATCTTTGCATTTTGCTTTATAAACTCCTGATGATCATGTAACAGCAGAGCCCTAAAAAAGTTTGTTTTTCAGTTTTTTATTTCTTAAATTAATACAACTCCACTTTCGTTTAATGTCTGTACTGTACAAGGCTTTACCTGACACCTCATCTTTCTGTTAAAGGAACATGAGTCTGAAGGGGGGCGAACACCCTTGATGAAAGCAGCAAGAGCGGGACATCTCTGCACAGTGCAGTTCCTTATCAGCAAAGGTCTGTTGATGAAAAACACCTATGTGAACTATTTCATTTTCAGAAAATTTCATTTTTTAACCTGCATTTAAATATTTTACTCCAGGTGCTAATGTGAACAGAGCTACTGCCAACAATGATCACACGGTGGTGTCTCTGGCCTGTGCCGGAGGTCATCTGGCTGTGGTGGAGTTGCTGTTGGCACATGGGGCAGATCCTACACACAGACTAAAGGTAGCGCACACTGCGTGACAGTTGGAAGATTTGTGGGATGCCATGTGTGTAGAGCCACATCTTATACTTAACATTTATGATTTCTGATTGTAGGATGGTTCGACCATGCTGATAGAGGCTGCTAAAGGTGGCCACACCAACGTGGTTTCCTACCTGTTGGATTACCCCAACAATATCCTGTCTGTCCCAGCCCCTGACCTCTCCCAGCTTACTCCCCCTTCGCAAGATGCCTCTCAGGTAGAGGTCAGATCAAATACACATTTTTATAAACAATTTTTGGTAGTGTCTTTTTTGTATTAGATTTAACTTCACTTCTGAAAGGTTTAAATTAACATTATCTCCCAGGTTCCTCGTGTCCCATTCCAAGCTCTCGCCATGGTAGTGCCTCCTCAAGAGCCTGACCGCGCCCCATCAAACATCACCACACCCCCACCCATCTCCAGCAAAGGTAAAGACAAGCAATTTAGGCCTGTTGCCTTTACAGTGTTATCTCTTTTTTTGCATTCACCAATCATTATCCCTCGCTTTCAAATCCAGGTGTGTCTAAGCAGAGACAGGCAGCCCTTCAGCCCGGTGTCCCTAGTTCTGTAGGCCGGGGGCCTGAAGCCGAACCTTTGCCTCCTTTCCACTTATGCCAGCCTCTAGAGTGCATTGTGGAGGAGACTGAGGGAAAGCTGAATGAGCTGGGCCAGAGAATCAGTGCTATTGAGAAAGCCCAGCTTCAGTCGCTAGAGCTCATTCAGGGGGAGCCGCTCACCAAAGACAAGATTGAGGAGCTAAAGAAGAGCCGTGAAGAGCAGGTATAATTTATCATCTGCTTATGGTCTTGTCTCATTATCGACATCTTTTGTAGTATATTGTGAGATGTCTTTTAAAAGCACATGAGACATGATCACAATTGATTTGCTGACAGGTACAGAAGAAGAAGAAAATCTTAAAGGAGCTGCAGAAGGTGGAGCGCCAGTTGCAGCTCAAAACACAGCAACAGTTCACCAAAGAGTACATGGAGGCGAAGGGCTTAAGGGAGGACCAGGAGCCTGGACAAAGCCAGGGCCCAGGCCCTGGGCCTGGAAGTACAATGACAACTCCAGTACCTATTCCCACCACACCAGGTGCCCAAGTACACACGGGTTCTGACACAGATGAAGAGGCGAACAAAGATGGAGATCAAGAAGAGCAGCCAGGAGAGGACGGGGAGGAGGTGAGACCATTCTAGAGATTGGTTAATCATGTGATTGCATCAGTTTTGTGTGTTATCTTCTTTCCTTTTTTACGGAGGTCATACGATTAATAGTTTGGTGCATGTTTTCAGGAAGAGGAAGATGACGATGATGACGACGATGATGAGGAGGAGGAGGAGGAAGAGGAGGAGGAGGAGGAGGAGGATGGTTCCGATGATGAGCCAGATGGAGAAGATGATTACCCCAAGCTTCCTCAAGTTGGTACAATCCTCCACAGGGACGTGCCACAGCACCCTCCTCTGCCCCCTTCGCCACAGGCTCAGCCACAGCCCCCTCCTCCACCTCTCGCAGCCTTTGTCCCTATTCAGCCTCTGCCAGACTACAACCCTGCAGACTACTCGGGAAACACCAGCCCAGAGCTGCAGAGGGTCCTGGTTGGGCAACAGATGTTGGGGCAGCAACAACCAGGTCAGGGTCAACAGTTGCCTGGGTTAGGCCCAGGCATGATGCCTCAGCAGGCCCCAGATGGCCTCATGGTGGCTACACCTGCACAGACGCTCACAGACACGCTGGATGACATCATGGCAGGTATGTGCCAGTTGACTGTATGTTGTTGACGTCAAGCTCCATTTAGCGTTGAGGAAAAATCATTTGTTTTACACTTTATTCTGTGTTGTAGCTGTGAGCAGCCGTGTGCCCATGCTGGACACTACAACCTCACCCACACCCCTGTCCCAGCCCCCCGCACAGACGCCTGGAAACATTGCATCGCCCCCCTCAGTGCTGCCCCTCTACCCCTCTGTTGACATTGATGCACATGTAAGAGATGCTGCGAATTGAATTAACTAATGTGATAAAATTGACTGTATTGTTGAGGACATAGCTGAGAGTTGCTGTCCCCCCTCTAGACGGAGAGTAACCATGACACAGCGCTGACACTGGCGTGTGCAGGGGGCCATGAAGAGCTTGTATCGGTTCTCATTGCACGGGGAGCCAACATTGAGCACCGGGACAAGAAAGGTACTATAGCATAAAAATTAACATAACTAATCTAAAGCTTCCATTGATAACATTATGTAAGTTCTCTATTAAATTATAATGAGTAAAATTTCATCATCTTTAGGTTTTACACCTCTTATTCTGGCTGCCACTGCTGGCCACGTTGGTGTGGTGGAAGTGTTACTCGATAAAGGGGGTGACATTGAGGCGCAGTCTGAGAGAACCAAAGACACACCCCTCTCCCTAGCCTGCTCTGGGGGACGCCAGGAGGTGAACAAACCTTCTTTATTTCTGCTTACTAATGTGCTGTTTTGTTTCTCTTTTTAACTATTTTGTGAACTGTCATCTGTGCGACAGGTGGTTGAGTTGCTGCTGCTTCGGGGAGCCAATAAGGAACACCGTAATGTTTCTGACTACACGCCTCTTAGCCTCGCCGCTTCGGGGGGTTATGTTAACATCATAAAGATACTCCTCAATGCTGGAGCGGAAATTAACTCCAGGTTTGTTACAAAAAACTGAATATTCACCTGCCCTCTGGTATTAGTAGAACATGCCTATTCATTAAGACACCTTTATCTCATCTAAAGGTGCAGCTTTTTGTCACACCCAAAATTATATAAATTGTCCCCAAACCAATTAAATTTTTCTCCCATTAGGACTGGCAGTAAGCTGGGAATCTCTCCTTTGATGCTGGCAGCTATGAATGGTCATGTACCAGCAGTGAAGCTGTTGCTAGATATGGGTTCAGACATCAATGCCCAGATTGAGACCAATAGAAACACTGCGCTGACCCTAGCCTGCTTCCAGGGACGGGCTGAGGTTGTCAGTCTGCTGCTGGATCGCAAGGCCAATGTGGAGCACCGTGCAAAGGTACAGAGCATTCCCTGAAATTATGATTATTAAGAGTAAGATAGAAAATGTAAAGACTGGTTTGGTTTCTTGTTCAGGCTTGTATTCAGGGATCAATTTTGCAAATACAGTGCTAGAACTTTCCTTTTAAATTCTTCTGTTATTAAAAGTAACTTAATTCTTCCAGACTGGTCTTACTCCACTGATGGAGGCAGCCTCAGGAGGTTATGCAGAGGTAGGCCGAGTTCTCTTGGACAAAGGTGCTGATGTCAACGCTCCCCCTGTTCCCTCTTCCCGAGACACTGCCCTCACCATAGCGGCAGACAAGGGCCACTACAAGTTTTGCGAGCTCCTTATTAACCGGTAAGGACACTTGCGTTCTCCTATACAAAGCACTAATCTACTTATCAAACAGTGACTACTGTTTTTACCACTTTTACTGCTGAGTACACCCTTCTCTCATAACTTATTAATTATTGTGCAGTTGTGTATTTTTTTTTTTTATTTAAACCTGATTCCCTGCTATGTTTGTATGTCAAGCCAACACTTTTTTTTTTCCCCCAGGGGTGCCCATATCGATGTGCGAAACAAGAAAGGAAACACTCCCCTCTGGTTAGCGGCCAACGGTGGACATTTTGATGTGGTCCAGCTCTTGGTCCATGCCAGTGCTGATGTGGATGCAGCTGACAACCGCAAGATTACCCCACTTATGGCTGCTTTTCGCAAGGTTTAGATTTGACCAAGACCGTGATTATTTGTCTTATTACATTTAAGCAATCCGGTTACTGACTTTTTACTGTTTTTACATTTTAGGGTCATGTGAAGGTGGTGCAATATCTTGTGAAGGAGGTCAACCAGTTCCCGTCAGATATCGAATGCATGAGATATATTGCCACCATTGCGGACAAGGTTAGTTTCTTTTTACAAGATCTACTGGAATAGATGGAAGTAAATTAAGACCTCCAACAGATGTAACACTTGTTTTCTTGTTGTTGCAGGAGCTGTTGAAGAAGTGCCACCAGTGCATGGAGACCATAGTCAAAGCCAAAGACCAGCAGGCAGCCGAGGCCAACAAGAACGCTAGCATTCTCCTCAAGGAGCTAGACTTGGAGAAGGTAATGTCTGATTGGTTATTGCATGTGTAAAGGATGAAAATTTTTTATTTGACTTTTTCTGCTTATTATGACAGTCACGGGAGGAGAGCAAGAAGCAAGCCCTAGCCGCGAAGCGTGAGAAGCGTAAGGAGAAACGCAAAAAGAAGAAGGAGGAGCAGAAAAGGAAGCTGGAGGAAGAGGAGGGTAAGAAACCTAAGGATGACTCATCTGAGATGCTGGAGCAGAAGGAAGATTCAGCTGAAGGTAACTTCAGATGACTTGAGCTATAAAAAACAAGTACGCAATGCTTGAACTGAGTCTTTTTAATTTTTCCTGTCTGACTTACACCCACTTCCTCTCTTAGAATCAGAGGTTCCAATTGAGCCTCCCAGTGCAACCACCACTACCACCATTGGTATATCCGCCACCTCCACCACTTTCACTACAGTTTTTGGTAAGAAGAGAGCAAGTGTGGCCACTACCCCAAGCACCAATCGCAAGAACAAAAAGAATAAGACGAAAGACTCTTCGCCCAATGAACCCATCATATTACAGGATCCACAGGTGAGTCTTCCCAACTTTGTGCATGATTCATGCTCTGTAGATGACCATAGGAAAACATTTAATAATCCCCTCTGGATTGTTTTTGTTTTGATTTCTAGGTTGCACTAGCCCAGCACAAAGCTGACAAGAACAAGATCCATGGTGAACCACGGGGTGGGGGCGGGGGAGCGACAGGGGGCAACAGCGATTCGGACCCCTTGGACAGCACCGACTGTGCTAGTGAAAGCAGCAGCAGCGGGGGCAAGAGTCAAGAACTCAACTACCTCCCTGACCTCACCTCCTCCGCCTCCTCCTCTTCCTCTTCATCCTCATCTTCAGTCCCCTCCTCAGGAGCCATTCAGTCCCAGGTCATCCTTCCCGGTACAGAAAAACGACACTGTCCTCAGCCACTGACTGATGGAAAGGTGGACAACAAGGTCACAGTCTCCATCTCAAAACCAACACAAAAGTGAGTGTGATTCAGTAAATAACATGCTTTAAGCATATTACATTTTATGAGATTGTATTTCTATTTTCAACACACTAGATTGTCTAAGTGACTGGCAACAACAGGGAGATTGTATTGCTATTGTCATCCAGTGGAGTCTGAGCTTTGCCTCTTTTCTCACAGAGCTCCAGACACAAGTGACTCAATGTCCAACTCCTTACCATCTCCATTCAAGACCATGGCCCTTCCCATCACCTCTCCCATAAACAAGCTCAGCCTCACAAGCCCAAAGAGAGGCCAGAAGAGAGAAGAAGGTTGGAAGGAAGTGGTCAGAAGGTGATTTAATTTAATTACAACTTTTACACCACACATCTTGGTAAAGGAAAGATCAATGAGTAACATTTTCACCTATCTACCTGAAGATCAAAGAAGCTCTCTGTACCAGCTTCTGTGGTGTCACGGATTATGGGCAGAGGGGGCTGCAATATCACAGCCATCCAGGACGTGACAGGAGCTCACATTGACGTGGACAAACAGAAGGACAAGAATGGAGAGAGGATGATCACTATAAGGTAAAAATGTTGCCCTCGGCTAAATTGTAAACACGTCTGAACAGCTGTTTAAATGTATTTGCACTGCACATCTGATTTCATAAGGCACTAAAAACCCTGATCTTTATTTACTTATTGACCTTTATTCAATATTGAGCGCACAGATCAGAAACATACTGGTTTGCACAATATAAAATAAATTTTCAGATTGATAGTTGTAATATATGTACAAATTTGGGATGGAGATGGAAGTGTTCCTATTCTTGTTGGATGACTTGAGCTATTTAACAGTCAGGTGAAGTAAATTGTGCTTTTCTTTTGCAGAGGCGGCACGGAGTCTACAAGGTATGCAGTCCAGCTGATAAACGCTTTAATCCAAGATCCAGCCAAAGAGCTTGAGGATCTGATCCCACGGAATCACATCAGAGTCCCAGGCTCTAAAACCACCTCAGCTGCGTTTCAAAGTACCCCAGGGGCATCTAGTGGATCGACCACTGGACCAAAGGCCCTAAGCTCATTAGTCACCTCCTCGGGCGTCTCTTTTCAGCCCTCCTCATCCTCATCTTCATCCTCTTCTCAGGCTGGGGGAAAGATTGGAAAGGGGCTGTCATCAAACGTCAGACAGCCCTTCCCGGTGTCTTTGCCCTTGGCATATGCCCACCCTCAGCTAGCTCTACTCGCTGCTCAAACCATGCACCAGATCAGACACCCTCGTCTACCCATGGCTCAGTTTGGGGGAACCTTCTCTCCTGCCGCAAGCACCTGGGGTCCGTTCCCAGTGCGTCCTGTAAGTCCTGGAAGCGCCAACAGCTCCCCCAAGCACAATGGAGGAACCAACAGCAGTGGAAGCCAGGCTAGGCCCAACATGACCCACAGTGAGCACAGCCACACGTCCGGAGCCTCAGTCGCGACCATCAACACCACCACTACTATTAGTGCTCCCACACCTGCAGTTGCAGGCTCGCCTAATACCCCCAACCCCACCTCCTACAATTCCCAGCCCAGCATCCCCACGCCTTCCTCTGTCAGAAAGCAGCTTTTTGCCCCTGACCCTAAGCCTGTTGGAGTAACCTCTGTGTCTGCTGCTGCCACGACTACTGGCGGTAATAATGCAGTACGAGGCACAGGGTCTCCTGCGCATCACAGTTCCACAACAACTACCGCTAATGCCCTTCAGCAAGCAGTTGGATCTGTGTCGCAGAACCCCATTCAGTCTGCTAAAACAGAGCCCAGTGCTGTTGCACCTGTGGGAAAAGAAAAGGCAACTCTTCCTTTGGAGAACCAGCCTGGTTCTGTCACCGAGAGCATCAGCTCAGTGGGTTTCACTGCCCCTGCCATGGCTTTACCTCCCAAGCCAGAACCACGGCAGCAGTTACCTCCCCCTCCCTCCTCTGTACCATCTACAGAGGCCCCGCCGCCCCTTCTCAATCCACAGCCCAGTGCCCATCTCCCCTCGGCACCTGCTCCTGTGCTTTCTCACAATGTTGCACACCCCAACAACACTGTACCCCATTTCTCAGCCCCTGCACCAAGAGTCTCCCATCGTATGCAGCCACCAGGGCCTTACTATTCCCTTTCTGAGCAGCAGCAGCAACAACAGTCTGTGTTTGTGCCCTTCAATGCTCAGCAAGAACCCCCAAAACAGACCCCAAAACAGACGTCACAGCCCGCAAGTTTGCCTCTGCAAGCCCACACCCAAGCTCAAGCCCAGGCTCCAGGCTCTCTTCAGGTCTCTGCTAATTTGGGAATGATAAACGGTTCCCAGATGCAACATGTGGCCAGTACAGGCAAGCCTCAGCAGATGCCCGCCAACTTTGGTCCTGCAGGCCTCTTTAATTTCAGCAGCATCTTTGATAATAATAGTCAAGTAAACAGTCACGTGTGGGGTGCATGCCATCTGCCTGCTCGCTCACCTCCAGAGCAGTCGTACCCAGCACCACCAGCCTACATGAGCATGGAGAATATGATCCCTCCACCTCCTCCAGACAGTTCCAAAGCCCCTGGCTACCGCGCTGCCTCCCAGAGAATGGTCAACAGCCCCATTGGTATGAACTGATGATTTTTCTTACCAGATTATTGCTATGCACATTTTGGTTATTTGTGCTGTACATTAACATATATACTTTTTTATTTTTTCCCCACAGCTTTGACCAGCTATGCCACCAGTATGTCTGGCAGTCCTGTATATCTGCATGGTCACACAGCTGTTGGCACACCCTCATTCAGCAGACAGCACTTTTCCCCTCACCCATGGAGTGCATCCACATCAGGTATCTCCACACGCTACAACTAGTTTCTTATAATTTCTAAATGGCATTTTCTGTGATTCCTTTCTCTTTCGTGATTCATTTTTAGCCTGTTGATCTCCACTGATCTCCTAAAATGTTTCTTCCCTACTAGGTGAATCACCTGTCCCCCCTCCCTCCACGGTGTCATCATCAGCCCTTTCCACTTCAGCAGTGGCGCCACCTCCTCAGCCTAAACCAGACAACTCTTCGCAGCAAGATCGCAAGGTTCCCCCACCCATCGGCACTGAGCGGCTGGCCAGGATTAGACAGACTGGTTCAGTCAACCCACCTCTTCTCACTACCAGCTACACTGCATCGGTTGGACAGGGAGGAATTTGGTCATTTGGAGTCGGCAGCGCTTCAGGTTAGAGCAACATTTTTCCACAAGTCAGGAAGGCAGGAACTGGGTTTATAAATCTGATTTAAGGAACTAAAAACATGTTTTAACTCATGGTTGGATGGTCAGGCTGTAACCCTTCTGTGTGCTGTTACAGAAGCCATGTCAGGTTGGTCTCAGCCTCTGATGGGCAGTCACATGATGCACCCACAGCTGCAGGCAGAGCAATCAGCCTTCTCTCAGCACCAGCCCATGGAGCAGGATGACACGGGCATTGCAAACCCTGCTAACAGTTACCACCAGCCTCAGCATTTGCCTAACAGTTACATGGACTTCCCAAAGGTAACTCGCAGTCAATTTTCTGGAAAACAGTTTTTGCTATGAAGAGTTTTACTATTTACTTCTCGACCTTTCAGGGGATGCCTATGTCAATGTATGGCGGAACCATGCTGCCCCCTCATCCTCCCATGGCAGAGGGGCCAGGAGGGCCAATGTACAATGGATTGCACGCTGGTGACCCTGCATGGAGCCCCATCATAAAAGTGGTCCCAAACAATACAGATAACTCTGACCCACAACAGCAGGTATTGTCCGCTAATAATAATCCCAGGCCATCTATTAACATGAAAAAACTAAGCAAATTTTTCTGACATTACTCAGTTCTGAAACTAATTTACTTTCTCTTTCAGGTGTGGCCAGGTACCTGGGCACCCCATGTGGGCAATGTGCACCTGAACCATGTCAACTAGGTCACGTCCACAGCAACTGAACGCACACAGCATGACCCACAGCGCAAACGTGAAAAATACCAACTGACGAATATGACCGAATAAGACAAAGGAAAAAAGTAAAGCGTACAACTTATTAACTTTAGTGGAGACCTGGCAGTACAAAGCTGAGTTTGAATAACTGAGGTCTCTTGACACCATTCTTTGATGTGCCTATTTCAAACAAAGAGAGGAAATTGGGCGAGAGCTGTGTCCTGATGATGCAAACAAACATGCGCATACCTGTTCAACAGGATCCATTCTCTGCATAGTTTAGCGATTTTGACTTAAACCCACGTACATCGTTCTTGGGCTGCAGGGGGCTCAACATGAAGTAGCTATTTAAACTTGGCCCAGAACTAGATGATGATTACCTAAACAGAAATCAGAACCTTTTAGAGTGGTAAATACATGTATAATTGTTTACATACTAAAAAGGGTTAAAATGAGAGTAAATTTCATGTCGTATAGTGGCTCTACTTTATGTAGCCTGTATTAATGTGAAATATTTACCTTAATATTCAATAAAAAGATTGAAAAGTATTTGTTCAATGTTCTTTTCATTGAACATCTGTGTCTCATTCCAGTCAGTTTTCAGATCAGTGAGGTGTTGCTGAACTTGAACTCACTTTGGTACCACTTTGCTACCATTATCTCTTATGATCGGTCTATCATTATTGTATAGACAGACTGCGGGAGCTCAGTCCTTTAAAATTAAAATATCTATCATTCGTTCTTAGCTTAGACTTGGCAGTATCTCTATAGCAAAATGATTCCGTAAAACCGTCAAATCACCTTTTCTGCATTGTAAATGTTGATTGAAGGCTACATTTCTGCATAATATTGAATTAATGCAAAGTCTTGGCTCACATTTTTCACCCTTGTTTCTACTCGGCTGAAGTGTTTCTGCATCAGTGTAACACTGGTACGCTTCAAAGGTTGCATTAATCCTAGTTGGTTTGCACAACTTGTCCCCAACCTGTAGACCGCACCTTATAATCTGAAATGACCATGAAGGAAATCAGATGCCAGAGGAGTATTGTATTATAGGAGAGTATAGAGGAGTATTGGTTATTTCTGGCATTTAAAAAGCTGCTGATACATTTTTGGCTTTTTGTAGTCACTTTATTCCCAGGTCAATAAGTCAGAACGCTGTTATTTATTTATAGTGCGATTAAATGTATATTTAAAATTAGCGTATTTGATTCATCTTTTAGTGTCAGTTAGCCTACTGTACACCAGGGGGAGCTGAAGTACTGCCTCATCCTTTTGCTGGTGTTTAAAATATCCGGGCCTTTATTGTGAAGGGCTGGGGCAAAGCATAACCGGAAGTGAGTAGTTCACTTCCTCAGCTGTTTTTGCAGAGGTAAACATGTCTGCTGCCGTAACTCCAGCGGTCCCACAACATTCTACGCAAACGCCGCCTTCAGGAACCGTGGCGTTTGATTTGTCCCGGCCTCCAGCCATCGAAGGCTTCAATCCTCTGCCGGTGTCCAGAAATGAGACGTTCGTAGAGAAATTCACGAGGAAAACTAAGGAGAACCCGTTTGTCCCCATAGGTGAGTTACACAAGTGCATCAGCCAGTAAAGTAGATGTTGCTCGCCCTTCACAGGTACTTCAAACGACAACAAGCTAAAGAGCCGGCAAGTTGTCGTTTCAAGCTAAATGGCCAAAGTCCGCTAACCCCAGAATAATATACCGCTAAAATGTATTTCACTGCCAATGATACTTTGTGGTCATTTCATTCTCAACAGTATTTAAATTGCTCATATTTAACTTGTTAGTTTGACCTTGCGTGGTGTGTTAATTTTGCCGAGTCATCAATCATCATCACTTTGGTTGGCATCATGCCCGTCTCTATCTCCAGTTTGTTTCAATGCTTATTTTATTGTAGAGCTGTCACTTTATACATACCAACATAATTACTGTATTCTATGGCAAAGCGTTGTTTTAATAATGTGGGTTACTTATGATATGCAACAGGACAAACCGTTATAGTTGCAACCTTAGGGTCTATCTGTTCACTACATGTGTTGTTTTGTTGCAGTCTGTCTAAGTTTGTGATTTTGTTTTTCAGGGTGTTTGGGAACAGCAGGGGCGCTGATGTACGGTCTCCGTGCCTTCCATCAAGGGAAGAACAGACAGTCCCAGATGCTGATGCGGGGACGTATCCTCGCTCAAGGCTTCACCGTTGCTGCATTAGTCTTTGGAGTCTTGGCCACAACCTTGAAATCTAAACAGTAAAGAAAGACTGAATTGTGTCTGTTCATTCAAGACCCTGTGTCTCAGCTGAATGTTATCAATTCTGACATTGTTTGGCTACCACTGTTGGTCAACAGTTTATTATTTAAAACTGCAACTTGCTTTTGACAATATTTTGCTTCAGTTTCCCTTAAGGTAATCTAATTAAACCAGCTCCTTACCAGTCCAAGTTAGTATGTCAATGTCATTTCTTATGTAAACTGGTTTGAAGCAGAAATGCTGATCACTTTTTTTTCTTTCTCGTTGCTTTTCTGGCTGGGTTGGATTTCCTCTGTAGTTTTCACTGAACTTGAAATGTGTCTTCCAGTGTAAACATTAAATTAAACCCATTGTCCTATGTGTATTTGAGATAAAATGGTCAGAAAACTGGGGACATTTTTGTTTTTATTTCCATACACCACCTTTTATTAAACAGATTATTTACAAACAAATAACCATTGTACATGTTAATTGTGATCATGGTCGTAATGGTGATGACCTGCATGAATACATCTAAATCAGAGTAGGATCGGTGTCCATTCTAGGCACTGAACAGTCAGACTTTCATATTAAATGGCATGAAAAGCAATTTCATCATCAAATTACTCATGTAAAGGATTTTGGCCAATTGTGGCACAAATCTGAATTATTTCTTCATGGCAAACAGGGATTAAACATAACTTTTTTTTTTTGCAACTTGCATTCTGTGTTGGTGAGTAAATTTATTAAACATCAGTTTTATACAGATTTAATTAAATTTGCGTTGCATATAAAAATATGTGAAGGTGTGAATGTGAAGATTAAGTTCGTCCAAGCAAAACAAAAGATTAAAATGATCGGCTCAAAGTAACTGTCCCTGGGACGTTCTAGTGTCAAGTTATAATTGCAAAATACTTAGAGACAAATTGCTCTTGATGATCATACTCAGTTTTTATTTTCCACTTCCCTCTGAACATTCACTTATTAGTCTCGAATAGGCAACATGTGAAACAATGTGCACATAATTATTAATCTGAAATGGACACCTTATTGTTATAAAAACTGAAACATCAGTGCAACACAGTACATAAAACTTGGAGAATGCTCTGGTGAAATGTCAAATCAAACAAGTCAATCAGGTAAACTTGTAACTTGAGACGGTATCAGAAATCTTTGGTTGTGTTTGTTTATTTTTTTGCGGATATCTTGCCAAATAGAAGAGGAATTACTTCTTTCTAAAATAGTCCAACTGGAGTAAGAGCTAGATCAAAAAGGCCACAAGCTGATGTAAGGAAGGTCTACTAGCTACTTCAAATATAGTAACAAAAAATATAATACAACAAGCATGAATGTAAAATTTGTTTAGAATTTAGACCGATAAGAGGCATAGATGGTTACAATCCTTAATAGTGAGTATTAAGTAAGTATTTGTCATTGACCAATATGCTAATTTGAAATCTAAAAGTGCATCTAGGACACCGGCAGAGGCATGCAGTAAAGTTGACCTAGTAACAATTTATAAGTTAAAGGGAAAACAAAATGTTTAACTTACAGTAACAATATATTCTTCAGTATAGCAGTGGTATAACTGACCAGCTAAAGGATGGTTCAAGAGCAGACCGATCCGTCTTCTGACAAGAGTGAGGTTAAGTATATAGTTTCAATATAATAGGCATCAAGAAAGGCGAGAAGTTCTGAAAAGTTCTAAACACACCAGAGGTTTTTCTTATGGAAAAGGGCTTACAAACTTTGATGTGACATGAGGTTAAAAACTGAGGAAGGCAACGTTACTAGAACAGAATTCCTCCCTGTGACCTTTTCTAACGAGCTAAAGGTGTTTGTTTGAGAGAGATGAGGACAGAGCGCATTCGTGAAACATCCTTCGCTTGTTTGTTGGTTTTTGGATTGAAGTCGCAGAGGCGAGCTACTCTCTCCCATTCAGTACCCGGACTGTCGCCATCGCTCTCTGCCAGGAAAGCCTCTTCTGATGCTCTGCAGGTGGGAAGGAAGTAAAATGAGTTGTGGTATTTCAGAACATCAGCCTGCCTGAGCCACACATGACCACCTACTAAAATCTAACTCACATGAACAGCACCTGGTTGTAAGGAAATACTCATGCATTTATTTATACCAGCTTTACACTTTGTTGTAAATTGGTCTGCTAGTTATTAAAATAGTTGTAAATAATAATGCCAACAACTAGGAACTGTCAGAAATATCAAACTAAGTCTCCAAAAATAGAGAGGGATGTCATGCATTGGACAGATGTTAACTAGTGCTAAGACAAGGAAAGATGCATACAACATTAAAAAGCGGAACGACTCTAAACCTACACAAAGCCTATAACATCAGAGTTGGGCTGTTTGTAGAAAGCCTTGTCAGCAATCCTAGTTCGAGGCAAGGCCAAGAAAGCAGGAAAAAGAAGAAGAAAGGAGAACAGATTCATTAAACACCAAGGAGAAAGGTTCTGGTCTGCATTAAAAATGTTACGTAAGCGAATGAGAAACTGCATGAAAATGATATAAAGTCAAACATATGAAGTAAAAAACAACCATTCTGTATAGTACTGTAACTGAGACTGTTGTTGCTGAAGACGACTGAACATGGCAAAGCATGTCAATTATCCACTGGACTGTAGCGAGGATGAAACCATGACGTTTACTCCTTGCATTCCTGCCAACTAGATAACATCTTGCTCCACACGCACAGATTCAGATTAGTAGTATCTCAGAGGGTTGTTACTGGCCAAAACTAGAGCCACACGTTGAGAATGATACTGTGCCAGAACTAATTAGTATGTTGGGAAGTGTGACAGAAAGTCGTTTAGCTTGGTTAAGAAAAGGGAAAGGCTGCAATAAAAGTATGAAGTGAGCACTGTTAGTGTAAAGCAAAACAGTAAACCACCAAAAATAACTATTTCATAAGGTGGGTGAATATCTATGGTTGCTATGTATGTTTCTGTTGCCAATAAATGCAATCTGCCAGTAGCTCTTTTCCAGTGTAAACATTCCAACATCATCACATCGTAATGATAAACCAACTGTTACATCTCTGCATGTTAACAGGGGACATGTCAGACACTAACCTATTGTTGGCCTTGTTCTTCTCCATCTGCTCGTTCTGGTGCACATGCCAGTCCTCCAGCTCCTTCTTGGCTTTCTCTCTCCACTCAGTCTCTGCCGACTTGGAAGCCGAATCTTGTTTGGGTGCAGAAACAGAAGCAACACATTCAGAAAAACCCGGCAGAGGACATTTTTTTATGTTTAAATCCTTCAATTTACTCATTTGCTACTTGATTTTTTTTTTTTACAGTAGCGAGAATTAAATTGTAGACACTGCCATAATCTCCATCACTAACAACTGTTTGAAACAGTCACGTTCTTATCTCTAAAACAGGAAGCAGTGCATTGTGGGAAAATAGATGCCATCTAGACTGCCTGCTCAGGAACTAAAAGGCTAATCTAGTTGCCAATGGACGCTTTTCCCCACAGTGTGCAACGAGTTTCACAATAAACGGGGAGTGACGTCAGACACCAGCTCGCCGGACCTGCGTTACACCGTACGACTAACGTCGTTGTTCACCTAATGCCTCCAGGCGCGTCTTCTGCTCCTCCCTCCACTTGCGTAAACTCTCCGGTTCTTGCCGCTGAATGTCCACCTGGGCGATGGCTGCATAGTTGTCTGTCGGACCGTTGGACTCCTTTGTGAATGAGACCACATGCAGTTAGCGGGTGCAAACACTACGTAGGGCGAGACGGCCACATCATTACAGGAGGACGTGGAAACGAAGCGGAAGGCACGTTGACAGGCGTTTTCTACGGTTCAGAGACACACACGACGACGAGCGTCGCTGTGTGATTGTTGTTGTGCTCACCTGAAATATGTCCCCGTTCACTGTGGTGGTCTCGTCCCCGAAATCGCCTAACATTGTGGGAAAAGTGCGAGAAAAAGTTCAGACCACGTCGTCAGAGCGTCGCCGTCAGCCGAGCTCCCCGTCCTCTCACCAGCGTCCTATGTCATTCAGAAATGCAGCTGCACCTGTTTGGGCACTGATGTTGTCTGAGGCTTTGTCGCTCAACACAACGCGATTTCCCGGAAAAGTGTTCACTAACTTAGACTCATTCAGCCAAGATGTTGTATTTATCTGCTGTATTGGAATCAACGGTAGTAAGACGGTGTCCAGACTGAGCGCAACCAGCGAGCGGCTAGCTAATGTGGCTAACGGCCCGTTAATTTCATTGTATTTGAATAAGCAGCCGTAGCTAACTGACTGGAGATGCTGGTGTTTAGTAATACACCGAAGAGGGCATCGTTCGCTCACTCCTACTATCCATCAACCGGAACACGTTAGCCAGCTGTTAGCTGGTTCGGGTGCTAGCTGACGCCGACGTTAGCTTAGTTGAAAACTTGTCATACCATAGTTAGCCGACGGCAGCTGGCCGTCCGCTCCCTCCAGCACCCCAAAACCGTCACCGTCGTTCTCGATGCCCGCTATCTCGCTCTCCTGTTGGGCCAGGAAAGCCGCGGCTGGGTCCTCTTCGATCGGGTGCGCTCCGTTGTCAGCCATCTTTCACAACAGTGTTTACAAGTTGAACTGAGCTTGGTCGGTTTAGCTAGCTTACGTTAAAGCCCCAAAATGGGCCACCGGTTAACTCTAACTACTTAGTAATTACAGTATCTAACTGGGATGCCTGCTATTCTAGTCACACCAAGGTGGACATCCAAGCGAGGAATTAAATATTCTGAAATAAAACAATGTGAGCTTCGATTTTAGGCCTTCACTCACTGATGAATCATGATTTCTTCACTTGTTCGGTCACTGTGACGATGGAGCAGGGCAGTACCCGGAGGGGTACCGCTTCCCTTTGGCTGCAGTTTGTCTCCATCTGGTGGCCACCTGCCGCAACTGCTGCTTCTAAACAAAGCGCAACAGTGTTTTATTACAGACATAGTGTGGACCAAAATGTCCCCAAATAATAGAATCTGGCAACTGTAGAGTGAAGTTAAAATGTAACATAATGAATAAGACTATCCAATCATGTTTATTCGCTTTTGGGAGAGTCTTGGTTATAACACTGCAGGCTAAAAAATAGGTGACACACGCTCTCTACCAGACCGGAAGTAAAACAATACCATCACCAAACAAATCAAAACAAGGCAATAAAAGAAAATATTTGCTCGTATAACATTAAATAGCAATCATAGGGAGTGAATGAAGTCTATTCAAGTCTATACAATATCTGGTGTGACGGTATTTTAAAGTGCAAATTGAATATATTTTATTAGACATATTTATTAGACATCTTTGGAACTGTGAGGCTACAGTCTTTTTAGGGAGAGGGAGCTTGAATCAGGGGTCACAGCTTCTGCACAATCTTGCACTTAGACACACTCAAATAAAACAGTGACACCTCGTTGCAGTCGTTTGCGTTTTTATGACAGCACGGTGCGTCTGTACGCAGCTTTACTGTTGTTTTTGCTATGGGTTATGAAAGCCTTTGTCACCTGGCTTAGAAATGAGCAATGCAAATAAAGGTTGCTACATTATGAACACGTGGACGAGGAACCAGTAATATCTACGACTGTGATAAAATCTATTCGTCACAATACAAGGCCTTAGGTTATAGGCTGTATTTGTAAACCGTGTAAACACAATAAAACTAATTGACGAGTGAATTGGAGTACAGTACAGTATCATAATCAGCGGAATAAACAGTCTTCGGCATCTATTTCCCAGGAGCTCCTGATAAAGATTAACACGGTGTCGTGATGTGTGCGCCGTTCCCTGTTTTCCTGCTACGTAACCGGCGTTTGTTGGAAAACAACGCGGCATTGTGGCTGCTCCCACTGACAGGACTCGTCGGTGGGTGGTGTAGCAGCCGCGGCCTCCCCGCGCCTCCGCCGGGCTCCGCTCTGGAGCTGCGGCCCATGTGACTTCTGACGTTTGAACCGAGTCCTCCTAAAAAGAATCCGAGGGAACGCGTGCGGCGATCACGCAGGGACCCACGGCGGCTTCCTGACGCGCGCTTTGAGGAAGTCTAAAACTTCGCCGACGCGACGATTGACTTCGGTCCCGGTCGACCCACTCGTGATGTCTGGCGAACAGAGGCAGGGAGACGAGGTGAGCTCCCACGGACGCGTTGCTGTGCGCGCGGCGTCGGAACTTTCTTTCTTTTTTTTTTAAAGACACGCTTTTCTCCGGGAACTTTGTGGCTCGGGAGCCGCGGAGCGACGCCGCCGCGCGGCTGCAGCGTCTCCGGGCTGCTTTCGTGTCCCGCTTTGTTTGCTCCTTCTTTGTAAATGTACACGTTGCTTCACGGTGTCGCCTGTGATTATACCTGTTGCCGATCACATTGTCGGGCGGACCATCAGATGGCCCAGAAGCGCATTCCTGCACTCGAATGCTAGTTGTGTAAGCAGCCCTGCCACGAAAGGCTCATATAGACAGAATGTAGACACCATAGAGGACTATAAATACCAGGAGCAGGAGCAGGGACGTCACTGCTACAACGAGTTGATTTATCGGCTCAGTCGTTGATTTCTTCACTGTTTGGCTTTTTAATGCTCGTTTGTAACTCCTTGTTAGAGTCACTTCGCTTTTACCTGTTGCTGTGGTGTAATCACGTGATGAGTTTTAATCGATACAGTTTATATAGATCTAGAAATTAAAAATGAGTCCTTTTAGATGAAATTGGCTCGTTGCATGGTTTCTGGTTTCTCTCCTTTTTTTATAATTAATATCTCCTACAAACAGCCTTTTCCCTTTTTTTTATACGTGGACTCCTGTTGCTTTAAGAGCTGGATGTTCATGCATAATTGCTGATTTGCTTGTACTGAGGAATGTAGACTTGAGCTTCGCGTCTGTTGTGGCGTCCTGCTGATCCCGGGTGCGTTTAGAAACGTTCACTGACTTTTTCTTGTGCAGCAGGCTTCTGCCAGAATATGGGGCCAGTGGATGTTACCTCTCTCTCTCCGTCCTCCACCCCCCCCCCTCTGTGACTCATGTGGGTGTTGGGCTGAAATAGTTTGGTGTAGTTTTACATTCCTTATATAGCCTCTGAGGAGCGAGCAGAGTTTAGGGCCTGCCTGTGTCACAGCCTCTGTCGAGGCGTAGGCTTTGCCAACACTGAGGGAATCTGCTTGCCCCGACTTACTGGCTCTCTAGTTTCTCCCAGCTCTGGGCTCCGGCCCTGACGACAAGGTAGGCAAGGTGTGTGTGTGTGTGTGTGTGTGTGTGTGTGTGTGTGTGTGTGTGTGTGTGTGTGTGTGTGTGTGTGTGTGTGTGTGTGTGTGTGTGTGTGTGAGACGCCTGCTAGGGCTGAGGAGGAGGAGGAGGAGCAGTGATGAAGGCCCGGCCAGGTGCAACATGCAGGTCAAGGGCCCGGCTCAGCGTCGCTGCTCCAGTTGTATTTAGTCCATTAAGCGAATGCCAGCCACCGCCAAATAATGACGCTGAATAGTTCTCATAGTTTCACGGCTGCGTGGAAAACGCTTTGACAGTTGGGCTTTGTTGTGGTGAACGCTCCAGTCTTTGGTGAGTTTCCACGTTACGCCGCGCCTCGGTGTCCGGCAGATTTACGACGCTGATGTTCTCTGCGGTCGGGGACCTAATCGCACCGAACTGGGCCTCCGTACGGACGTATCCTCACATTATGGCACAAAGATAAACAAATGAGCGTATTCATTTGAGTGGTGATGAGTGTTGGAACATTGTGTCCCAGCAGCTTTTTTTATGTGTGGTCAAACTTAGAGAGAAAACAGCTGATGTATTTCAATGAATAATTGTAAGATAGCGATTCTCCACCTTCACTTTCTGCTACATTCAACATTTTGGGAGCCGCTCCTAACGCTCTGTTGTCTTGTCTTCCTCCAGGCTATGAGCCTATACTCGGTAACTCTCAGCGGCCCAGCGCCCTGGGGCTTCCGGCTGCAGGGGGGCAAGGACTTCAGCATGCCGCTCACCGTGTCGAGGGTAAGCAAAGTTTGTTGCTGCAGCGCCAAGCGGACTTCTCGGCTTCGCTGACGATGTAAAATCAATATTAAAACCCACCTGGTGGCTTTAAGAACCGGTGATGGACAGCTTGCAGAGGAAGCATTGGCAGATGGAGGAACGCACAGCCGCAGACCCCCGTCCGCCGCGACACGGGCCCAGAAGGTGGTTTTAATGTTGTGGCCGATCGGGTCCGTCGGTGACGGCGCCGGCTGCTGACTAATGCAGTGCCACAGCTTCCACGGCGGAGGAGCAGGTCTGCATTTTTAACGCCGTTCTCCGCCTCAAAGTGCATTATTAATATTCACTTCCCACAAGGACACGCGGCCGTTTGTTTCCTGCGCTCCGCGCTGCTCCCGCCCCATTCTGCCAATTTCACACACTCTATAAACTGCTTTCGCTGTGGAAGAGGCCGGCAGCCACTTTCCAGGCCTTATAAGTGCAGCGCGGCCTCAAAGTTGCACTCGCACACAATCATTCCACCCCCCCCCCCCCACAAAACCCCCCACCAAAACACACCCACAACCCCCAACCCACCACCCCCCCCCCCCCCCCCCCCCCCCCCCCCCCCCCCCCCCCCCCCCCCCCCCCCACACACACACACATACACACTTCTATTACACAATAACACACTCATTTCTCGTTGACTTTATGAAGCTACGGCAGCAGTTGTTGCTGTGATGACGTTTGCTGCGCGTCGTTGCCCAGAGGCTCGCGCGGCCTCGCCCCCCACCCCCTCACCCCCCCGCGGCGGGGGCACCGGGTTCCGCCGGCCCTGTCGGCACACGCCTCGTACCTGCCACGCTCCCTGGCAGGCGTCCGAGGAGGAAAGCGCAGCAGATGTTACAGCCTCGTTTGACGCACGGGCGAGAACAGAACCGGGGTTTTTTTTTGGGGGGGGCGTAGGACTCGGCTTAACACGAGTTTCTGTCCTGACAAACACCGTGCATGTCAAGATGAATGCCGTCGCGTGCGTCTGTAATAACTGACTAATCTTGACTAATCAGCTCATGCAGGAGGCGGAGGAGGCTCTCTGCCGTCCAGACTGATTATTACTCTCCCACAGAGGAACATTGATTCTTTTTCTCTCCCTGTAACTTGGACTTGTCGGCTTGTTAGCGCGGCACCTGTATTTTTAAGATAAGACTCTTTAACGACAGGCCGGTGGCTCGTATCTGTGGGTTGTAGCGCCCTCGGACCGGGGGGTTCCCCCCCCCCCATAGGTGTCATTGGCCGCTCGCACAGATGCAGAGGACGAAAACGGCCCAACAAGTGGAGCGAAGGCTGAAGATACGCATCCCTCAGTAACGGGGAGGAGAGTCAGGCCTGAATCCACCGGGCTCACGCTGGACGCGTTCAGAGGGTGGTCTTCACAGGCCCGGCGCTGATGAGTATCTCCACCCAGGCAGTCGGTTGGAAGCGATTACACAAAGAAGAATGAAAAACGAACCGTAAAAAGCCGCGAGGCAAAAAGATCGCTGGCGATAACTTGTAATCAATGCGTTTAAGTGTTATTGTATGGATTAGAGGCTAATTGCTGCTCTGTGAGACTGCATTTATTTATGGCCTACGTTTTGCTTTATTTGTTCGAGTTCAGAGTCGCTGTGTATATATTTAATGAATCATTTAGCCTGAGTTTGACGATAATCTTGTGCTGATTTAGGAAAGCGTCTCCTCTGCGAGCTGCCGTGTGGGTTTCCGTGCCCTCGTTTCCTTCCTCCTCCGTCTGTGAGCCTGGAAAGCCACGCTTTCTCAGCATTCCAGGGATTTTTCTCGTATCCACCCCGTCGCTGCCAACAGACAATCCTCTCGCCTCCTCTCTGTGTCTAATACGTCCTCCACACTCGCTTATCCCGAGCATTTGATGGACTCCACCAAATCTCGCAGGAATACTTTTCCAGTGAGATCAGGAAAAAAAGGCCACGCCAAGACAAACTGTGAAGTTGCTGTGAGGGGAAAAATAATTTCTGACCTTAGCAGAACATGCTACACCCATAAATCAGCTAAAATATCTTCACACGGCTTCTCTCAATGTTCCTTTTCTGACATCTCACTTCTTGGGAAGCAGCAGAATGATTTTAGTATTTTACTTTCTCATCCTATTAGCAGATGTGTTTTATTCCTTTTTGACCATGCAGACTCCTTGGCATCTCATTTAAAAAGACTATATTTATTCTTTAAATAATTCATTAAATACGTCGATATCACTTGGCATGATAGTTACAGCTCAGTTTTAACACAAGAAGCTCAAGCAACATTTCCTCTGCACCAGAGCTTGTATAGAGACAGACAGACAATCATCATCCCTCATATTCACGCCAATGGGCAGTTTAATCACAGATGACTCTGACACGTGCGTCTCCGACTGTGGGAGGACGCTGGAGGAGCCGGAGGAAAGCCATGCAGACGGGGGAGAACACACACACACAATGGAAGCTGCCGGGTGGTGGACAGTGTTTAACTCATTGCTTTTATAAAGAAGAATGTTTTGCGACTGCGGGGACAGATATCTTCAGTTCAGATCTTCAGCGAATTAATCTCTGAAAATAATGACAAATGAATGTGGAATAAATAAGCGGGCCAAGCCTCGGGTTCAACGTGTCCAATAACATAAACAGGAAAAGGCAGGAAACGAGCCGATGTCCTTGTCTCGTCCTTTGT
Source organism: Betta splendens (assembly GCF_900634795.4). NCBI lineage: Eukaryota > Metazoa > Chordata > Actinopteri > Anabantiformes > Osphronemidae > Betta > Betta splendens. Next base: position 8,807,685 of record NC_040890.2, read on the forward strand.
CGTTCCCTTTTTGTGCTTCCGACGTCTGGCCGGCGACGCGCCTGACGCGTTTTTCCACATATCTGCCCCAGATCTTATGCCGCCGCAATTCCATAAACATTATGATACCATAACGGCGCCTCCTGAGCACCATCTGGTTCCAATCAACAAACACATGCCACCCTCCTGAAATCAAATATTCAGAGGAAATTACAGATGATGTCATGTCAATAAGGGAGGAAGGAGATTTGTAAATGTCTCCCCGGCGCCGCAGCTGGATGTGTCAGCCAGTCTTATTTTTGTGTTTCTGTCTGAGTTGTGGGCCATCTGTTGCTTTGTTACACACACTCTCTCTCTCTCTCTCTCTCTCTCTCTCAAACTTGGGGAGAAGCGGCCTTGTTAGAGGATTGAGATAATAATTCACTTCTTTTCTAGTGGATCGGCCTCAGGGGGCACTTGTTCTGTTTCTAGCTGGATGCGAACGTCTTCTGTTGTGATTAGTAGCAGCAGCGTCTTAAGGGGAGATGATGGTAGGTGTTTCCAGTGGAGTTACAACCGGGGGGGGGCGCATACTTACAGGTTAGGTTCTCAGTTTCTCAGAGGGATATTTATGGCCGCGCATCAGCTGTGCGGCGAGTGATGTAAGGAAAGGAGAGACGGTCTCTTGGCCCCCAAATAGCCGTGGAAAGAATAAAAGTGTCCCGGTGCAGTGTTACAGTGTTGCACGGCCGCTGTATCGGGAGCTGTAGAGGCTCCGGTGCATTAGCGGTTCATCCGAAAACAAAAGGACGCATGTGCCCCAGTGCTGGAGGCCGGTGCCCGTCACACACGCTGAGGCCGCTTGGCCCAAAGGCCCGCGGTCAGGCAGCGGGCTGTGTAGCTGACGTCGTAGAACCCCCTCAGTTCTGCGCGGGGCCTGTTTTCAGTGGTGCCGGAGCCTCGCTGCGGCCGCGTCCACGCGACGCCACGAGCGACGCGTGATGCGAGGACATGTTTTTCACGGCCCTTCATATTGACAAACTGCCCTGGGGGGGTATCGAGTTTCCGTCTGTGCCCCCTCCCCCCGAGCGACCAAAGGCCTGAGCGCAGCAACTTTAGCTGCTGCCTTTGCCGACGCGGGAGCAGCTGCGCTCTGAACCCGAGCCAGCGGCGGCGCAGGTGTCGGCGTCCGTCACCGGCTCGTCGCGCGCGCACGGACGCGTGAGCGTACGCGGCCTCAGGGCGTCGCGGCGCCCACAAGTCACAGCTCTTATTGCGCGGTTGGAGCTTTATGATACCAACACGGTATTCCAACAAAAACGGAGCAACTCTTTTGTTGTTCCGTCAGAACGCGGCGTTTCAAGACGCACCTCGTGTCCATAACTCGCTCGTTTGAACAGCTCGTTGTACGTATTTAACCTCTACAGCTCCCCTGAGGTTCTGACAGATCCAACAGGAAGCGTTTTCGTTTAACGCTAATGAAATAATAGTTTTGTCCTCAGTCCAATGACAAGGCGCTGAGTTTTTACTGGGCCGTATAACGTATAAAGAGGAGCGGCTGGAAGCTACACGTGGGTTCGCCATCGGTGCCAGTTTAAGCTTTTAAAACTCCTTTCTAAACCGGAGCAATAACTTTGTCTTAACTCGTCTAATTGCTTCCAGTGAGTGCAAACCAAAGCCAATTAAAGCGGTGTTTGAACCTATAAAATAAGTTTAACTCGCCGCCTCTGGGGGGATGCGCGTCTTCCCAGTCCTAGCTCCGCCGTGTTGTGGTTCAAGGCAGGTCTTTGCCACAAAGACGATGGAGGAGAGCGATTTTTCAGGCTGAACTGTGCTCCGTTTACTGAGGATTTTACACCAGCGGTTTATGTTCGATGTGCAGAACCTCAGGGCGGTAGACGACTATCGACTGGACGGCCGAGGCCTCTCGGTTTCTGATGAGTCGGCATTTACGGGGAGCCGTGACATCGGGAGAAAATCCTAATAGGGTTTTGCCCCGAAATCCTGGCACCGGCGCTCTTATCTGACGCCGAATACTTCGTGCTCCAGCCGTCTGAGAATTTGACGCAAGTCTCGCGTTTCATCAGGCCGCATGCGTCCGCTGACTAAGCCTGACGAAACAGAGCAACCGCTGGCGCTTCCAGACGACGCGGCGCATGTAGGGAACTTTCGGTCTGACTCGGCCCGTCTCCGCGACGACCCGGTGCATGATGTCACGCTCTGTCATCTCACCTGGCTGCAGGCGGCGAGCGGTGGACGGGCTGTTCCAGTAAGTGATGCCACTGTCGGTGCCGTGTGAGCCCTGTCTGCGGGAGTTCCTTTCAGAGGCCGGGTCACATCTGCAGTGAATCATATGCTGATGACTGATGACATCATGACCCGTAATGCGTGTTTCTTGTGGTGCTGAGTGAAATATCTCGGCCGGGCTGCCAGACGCCGACACGCCGGCTCCCAGAGATGATTAGATGAAGTAGTCTTGTTCCAATTTTCCCTCTAAACAATAGGAAATGTCTCCAAAGCTTTTTATAGTTTATTATTATTTTATACCAGGCCTTGAAAGACGTGGATACAAATGCTGAAAACTGATTATTACCCTTGTTTGTTTCTGCGCTGTGCTGCCAATTTTCAGCTTGTTTTGTTTTTATCCACTCATTCGTCTCGTTTGCAGTCGTCTGTGCCGACCTCCAACGTGTCTGATGCCTGCGCTCTCTCTCTCTCTCTCTCCCCCCCCCTCCCCCCCTTCCTCCAGCTGACCCCCGACGGGAAGGCGGCTCAGGCCGGCGTCGGGGTGGGAGACTGGGTGGTGTCCATCGGTGACAGCAACGCGGAGGACATGACCCACGTGGAGGCACAGAACAAGATCCGGGCGGCGACGGACAGCCTCAGCCTCACCCTCAGCAAGTGAGTGCTCCAGCAGCGCGTGAGGCTGCAAAACTCTGCACACTTACTCACGCTCCATTTTTATCTCCCTCAAACACGCCAGCATAAATCACCACAAAAGCACATCCCCACCTTTTTTTTTTTCTTTGCCTTTTTACTCTTCAGGAAAAGTGAGATATTGCCGAGTCCTTGAATTTCGCTCCAATGGTTGCAAAATACATTAAAGTCACTTTATTCTAAATTTGTTGTAGTTTAAACCTGACTCAAATTTTAATCACATGTTTGGCTCATCTCTCCGTTTCAGTAGTTGGGCAGATATTTAAAAAAAAACCTTCTTGAACAGATTTGAGAAGGATTTGGCATTAGTCCTTTAAAAGGATCTGCCTAGGCTTTGGTACGTATAGTTCCACCAGTGCCTCATAAGGTTCTTGCCCATTTCCACCCACATTCTGGAAGCTGCCGGTTTCATTATATCTTGCACAACTTTTCATCAGCGCTTCAGAGTCGCGGTGCAGTTAAAAGCCCATTTCAGGGTCTTCGCTTTGCCCCCGCGCCGTTCTCCTTGAAATGAATGCCAGACTCCCGCTGCCCACACTTTGGGCAAGCGTTTGGTGATTACGGTCACATTAATGAGACGCGCAGCGCTGCATTCTGGGACTTTCTTTATAGAGGATGCAAAGAAGCTCCTTCTATACCGTCCCCTCTGATGCGGCTCCATCTCAGGTGCAGTGACGCTCGTTCGTCTTGTGCAGCAGTTTAATAGTGAAATCTGTGTCTATTCGTATCGTCTTATAGACATTGGAGCCACTACTGAGCAGGAATACTGCTGTTGAGCAGACACTCTGGCCTTTTGGAGCTTCAATGAAATGTTTTTGAATGAAATGTGAGTTCTGTCCTCATAATGTAATTAGGAGGACATTTATTTTAGATTAAAACACTTAAGTGTCAGCCAGGAAAAATCTCTTTTTAAATTTTTTTCCCTTTTAATTGAGCTGGAGTTATTTTAATTAGCTCTGGACAACCTTCATACAAGCAACACTCATACCTACTCACAAGTCCTGCCAGAAATTCCTGACTTATCAAGTGTGTCCAAGCTGAAATGTTTCGTAAGGAGCTTAATGATCAGAAAGATTAGAATGTACCCGTATAACAATCTAATAGCCGCTAGAAGCTGAGGAGGTTTGGACTTGCTAAGTAGCGTTGATGCTGTCATGGCGATGCTCTTAATAAAGAGCCTGTGCTGCAACACATGGCCTTAACGTTGTGTTAACGTTGCTGATTCCTGCCAAGAGTCTCGGCTTTTATGTTCTGACTAATCTTCGGTGTTCGCTGAGTTTATGAGAGCGAGCACAGCCACAGGTCATTCACACGGCGCTGCGAAAGGCACCGGGGCCACAGCGTTAATGAACAGCCCTGGGTCCGGAGGATCTGGATGTTTGCTGCATACAGCTCCATACACGCATCATAAATGTGTGTACACAGATATGGCTGAAACTGAGAGGCTCGCTCCCTCCTTGCTGATGCTGAGTTTTTTTTTTTGGTTTTTTTTGCTTCCTGCAAACACGACATCTCAAGGCAGAGAGAGCGGTGGAGTCGAGGGCGCGACAGCAGAGGAGATGTTGAGCCTCGTGGGGATAAGACTGAGGGCTAATCACTCACTGGGCATCATTAGTGATATTTTACAGCGTTTACCTTTAGACTCGCAATACACCATCGCTCAACACTTTCTGCTTCCAGTGGTTTTTCCTCCTGTGTCGTTTCCTTGTGTAAACATTTCACATTCCTCTGCTTTGTTTCTGTCCGACTCTTTTCCCATGAATCCCCCGTTTCCTCTCTCCTCTGGCCCTTTCCTATTGTTATTATATTGTAAGACAAGCAAATATTGTTTTCCTAAAACACTTCTCAGAGTGGGGCTATTGTCGGTTTTATTTATTCATATCTTGGCTGCCATCCATAGTTCCTTTTTATGTGAAGAGAGGAGGACAGCTGTACACTGATGAGATATGGCGTGTTGTTTGGTTTAGTGCCGCATTTTGTTCAACACCAATGATCATCTCGTTTCTTTTTCTTTTATGGGGAGGATTCTGACTTTATCCCGAGCTTTCGAGGAGGAGTGGAATCAAAACGACACGGGCAATAGATTTCCAGCTCGGAGAAAAGGGCTCGAATAAAAGGGGGACGCGCTGGGTCCAGAGTCGATGTGTGCGACGCTGATTACAGTATCATGGGAGTTTTTCATATTTCATCTGACATCAGCCTGAAAGCTGAGCATGCATCATCTGAAAGAAGTGACCCGTGAAATGAGGCAGGAAATGATTTCATGGTGTGCGTATTCAGCTCATGCGCACATGCAGCTCGGACCGAGCAAATGAAGTCATTCTGTGAGGCCGTAATCGCTCCCATGTTTGTCTGCTGTGAGTTCATGGTGCCAAGAAAAATACTGCTGCAGAGCCGGCGTCATACGTGTTCCCCGCATCGCTGATGTTAAGCGTGACTCATCGTGTGCGTGTGCGCGTTAACACCGGCGGTTTAGAGTCGTTTCTGTGACGCTGCTGCAATCAGGACGCGCTGTGATGCAAATCCCGGGATTAGAGCGAACGCTGTGGCGCTTCCCTTAACTCGGTGGGTGAATCCGCGGACAGTCCAAGCTTATGTGAAGACTCCTCACACAGAACCTGGCTGATTTCCACATTTCACTTCATTACTGAGTCACGGGCCGAGGCTTGTTTACAATGGAGTAAAGAGGAGCTTCCACTTTATCCTGATGAATTTAATCATGTTTACATATCGAAGCCAAACAATGAGTGGTGAACGTACTATTGTGATGTTTCTTGCTTCACTGTCCCAATACAATGGATAATGCAACAGAGGGTTCAGATCCACTGTGTGATTTTAGCATCCATCACTTTTCTGTTAGGACTTGTTTGAAACATTGCAGATAAGCGAAGGCCGCATTCCAACCGTCTCCATCTCTTGTTTTCTCTCCCACAGAGCTTTCAAAGCGGGTGGAGACCAGAAGGTAAGACTCTGCTGCTCCTCTCTGCGTGAACCCTGTGGCACGGTCTGCTCCCGGACTGAAGCGGCACGCGCCGAATGTGAAACCCCCCTCTAACCGCTGCTCATTACGGGCTTCAAAGTGTGTTATGTCACTTTGTGTTTAAGTGGATTACGTTCATCTCGAGTCATTTGCTAAATGAGCTGTTTTGCTGGACGTGGGTGATGTGGATGCTGCTTTTTGCTGTTTATTTATTTTTTGCCTTGCACAATCCTACAGATGCGTTCAGGTACAGTCGGCCCTCGTGATGTCCGCTCCCGATTTTAAATCGCACCTCTGCAAAGTCAGCGTTCCCGTTTAGCGGAGGAATCTCATTAGTCCCATACGTTCCACTCGGAACATTTTCAGTTTACCAGCGTTAGTTCTTTCTTCACGCAGAGCGAAGCCTGGAGGCTCCGAACCCTGAACATAAAGCCTGGGATTGTGCAACAGCAGAAGGAGCGTTTTTTTTTTTTAATGTGTGCCACAAATGTCTAACTGCATGTTGTGCACTGTGCTGCATTGTCTCCCTCTCCTGCACCCCCCCCCCCATAGGACCCGCTTGCTCCGGCTTGTGTTCCCAAGTACTCCTTTGCCCCCAGCGCGGCCATTAACAAGATGGCGCGGCCGTTCGCAGCGGGTGGTGCTGGTGCCAGCTCAGGACCCGCCGTTAAACCTGTGTCTTACTCGCCCAAACCCAGCGCGCCGCGCTCGCAGGGCCGCGCCGCCGCCGCCGCGCACAACGGGTAGGTGGAGAACCGCGGTGTGACTGACGCTTTGCCCCGTTTCGTGTTTTCATTGAATCGGACGTTGCGCTTTTACCTTCGGCCGCCGCTGAGGCGCGCTGATCTTCTCTTCTCCCGTGGTTTAAAACGCGGCGCAGCGGCCGCGTTCCACTTTGTGCTGCTGTTGAGCACTCGGAACCACAGCTACCGAGCACTTTTTAAACCATTTGTTAAAGCGGAGCCAGATGATGCTGTCTGCTTTTATTACGCCTTGGCTGCGACTGATGAAAACAAGCAGCGTGTGAAGCAGGGGCCGTCCTGCCCACGCGGACCACTCGCTCCGGCTCCTTCCAGCTGAGGCGCCTCTGGAGTGAACTCTATCGGGTGACGGGAGCAGTTTTTGTGTAGATTGGTGAAGGATGTGACGGTAATCATTTGTGGTTTTATGGGCTTGTAAATTCAGTTTAAGCTTCTTTTTTTTGACTGTTTGTTGTTGTTGGGCGCCGCTGATGCTGATTTATTTCAGTTATGTTTTTCCCGTCTTACTCTCTCTTTCTTTTGTTCCCATCATCACACATCACTTCCCACAAAGCACAGCACTTGAGGCAGGTAATGAGGTAAGTGAGGTAACCCACCGATCAACAGTCTGACGGCCGCTGGTGCCTGTAGATGGAAATCCTCTGAGCTTCATTTGCAGTTTATTTACCAAAGTGGGAACAAATCACAAATGAAATCCATCTTTGAGAAACAACAGTTAAGAGGAACAGGAAGCACGACTCGCATTTTCTTCATTCCTGTTGAGCTTCGCCTGAATATTCACTTCATTATCACGTTGATAGTTAACAGTATTTTTTCTTTTTGCGTCCGGTTGATTCCAGGAATCGTCTCTTAAACGACCCCGTGGCTCTGACCCGGTCTCTACGGATGGAGCTCTGGTTGCTGTAGTTTGGGCTGCGGTGGCTCTGAGTCTGCTGCTGTATTTAGCCCCGCTCATAAATTCTGAGTTCTCGCTCCGCTTTTACGGCACCGGTGCTGGATTATTTAAACAGCCCTGCTTTCGTACTCTAGGGAGGCGTCACGTGTTCGTGAACGCTCCTCTGCAGATGGCCGAAGCCTCCTCCTTTGGAGGCGGTGGGTTTTAAGCGGTCCGATGCCTCCGTATGCTCAACGTGTCCGGTACGTCTGTCCCAGCGGTGACATTTACGGCTGATAACGGTTTATCTGAACTAATTGCAGCCCGCTGAGGGTAACGGCACGCCTCCTCCCACCTCCTGCACGCCTCCTGCATCCTGTAGTCTGCTCAGTGTTTAGGTTTGTGTACGTTGACCGTCGTAGAGTATTATGGCAGGTTCTGTTCATCCTGCAGCCCGAAGCCGAACTCTGACATCTTCTTTTCACTTTCCAACTCCACAGACGGAACCTCTTGACAAGTTAGTACATCCCATGTTTCCTTTCCCAGTCTGGTGCTCAATAAGGGTTCCTTGTTTTGTCTGATACTCATTTAGACTAATTCCCATCCTTGAGTGTTTCACAGCCTGTTTGTCTCGTGATCTCTCCAAACAAAACGATGTAGCTTTGTGTCAGCCTGAGGTTGCATTCAGTGTCCTGTTAGTTCACTAGTCAGCATCTCGTACTGGATTAGACACGTTTAAATGTACATACGTTAGTATTATGTACAAAGCTATTTAATGCTCATTAGTCGTGAGGTCAGAGGACGGAGGTTCCCTTTCATCATTCTAATGGTAACTTGATTTGATCTCTGGTCTGTTCTGCAGGGTTGAACCAACTTACTATGACGATGTGTACCTAGAGGCCAAGTAAGAGGCAGCTGCATGCTGGCTAGCCTGTCGCTGTAATAGCTTATTGTGGTGACACGAGACACAGCAGTAATTAGGTTTAGAGCAAGAAAAGTTGGCTGATTAATTATGATTAGCTTCATTTTTACTTGCTTTTTGATGATTGCATGCCTTTAATTTTGAAACTTAGTTTAACTAAACTATTGTGTGTTTGTGCATTCTCATACACTCTCACTGAATCTAATGACAGAGTGATGTATAATGAAGTGCGTCCACCGTGTTCCCATGTGAGCCTCCAGTGTTTAGTGTTATCCATTAGCTCGCTCATTGCATGATTGTGAACCGGGCATTACTTCAGTATTGCATGATCCGTCCAGAGTGCCCCTTGTTGTTAAGCTCCTCATTAGCCTGGCTGATATAAGTGAGCGGTCCCTGGTTGGGATTGTGGTAACCGTGGCCGCCGCGTGCTGCCGCCGCGTGTGTGCAGGCACGGCCTCCGGGTGGAGAACGTGCCCTGTTTCATCCCCAACGACCGCAGCAAGAAGAGGCTGATCGAGGACACGCAGGACTGGCAGCCCCGCACCGGCACCACCCAGTCCCGCTCCTTCCGCATCCTGGCCCAGCTCACGGGCACCGACTTCAGTAAGTCAGGACTGAGGCCTGGGGGGGTGATGAGGGAGGAAGTGTGACTGGGATGGGCTCCTAGTGATGGGAGAGGGAGTGACACGGCAAAGGTGGATAACAAGCGTGTTCATATTTCAACAGCGAAGAGAGGCCTCAGGTGTCAGGTTGCTGCTGTCAAGTGTGACAGCGAAGCATTTGTTTTTCATGACTGTAACCGCTCTGACACATGGACTTTGTCTTGGGTCACAACAGCACTGTTTTCTGTAATACGTACCATCAACCATCAAGGAGGGGGCTGAGACTTGATCAGGGAGAATCAGACAGTAGATTTGTGTCAGCTTTGTCAGTGAGGTGAGCTGATTGTGTGTGTGTGTGTGTGTGTGTGTGTGTGTGTGTGTGTGTGTGTGTGTGTGTGTGTGTGTGTGTGTGTGTGTGTGTGTGTGTGTGTGTGTGTGTGTGTGTGTGTGTGTGTGTGTGTGTGTGTGTGTGTGTGTGTGTGTGTGTGTGTGTGTGTGTGTGTGTGTGTGTGTGTGTGTGTGTGTGTGTGTGTGTGTTGTTTCTCCTGGACCTCTCAGTGCAGGACCCAGATGACGAAAACATGAAGAAGTCCAGGTAAAAGAAACTTGGATGCTTTTGAACGTGTGTAAAGTCATTTTGGTGTATGTTTCCATCTAATGGATTGTCGGCGTGTGTGCATGGGTTGTTTCAGTAGAACAGTGTGTGATAACAGAGTAGTTCAGTTCATCTTGTTTGCTTCCTTGATAAGTGCTGCAAACAGTTAACTTGGCATCTGCTCAGACCTACTGACCGACCTCTAGGACAGAGCAGTTGTAGCTGTTTCCTGTCTTTGTTGCTAATTGAGTGGAGGAGGCCCATTCGTGCATGTCGTTCCCTTTCCGCCTGCGCCTGTGTCGCCCGTCTTTGCCCCCGGCCCCGTTTCTGTTCTAATTCTCCCCTTTCCCGCTGCGTGTGGCCAGGGAAAAGTTCCTCACTGAGATTCAGAGCCCCCGCTACGCCCGCCTGAGGGACTGGCACCACAACCGCTCCGCCCGCTCCCTCAATATCAAATCCTGAAGCCGCGTCCGGCCCGCGACGACTAGGCGACGAAGACGACGAAGACGACGAAGACGACGAAGATAGCCGACCATCCACTGGCCGTTACCACGCTCAGCCTTCAGACAGGGACGGGGTGGGGGGGAGCAAACCAAAAATAGACGAAACATAGCCTAGACAAAAGCTGAAGTGGAACCTTGCATACTGAGCCTAAGTGTAAGATCTCCCTCTGAATGTCTGACTTGATGATTGTTGACAGCACTGTAGGCCACTGTTCCTGGAGCCCTGTTTTCCATTTCACACTGCGTTACTTGGCGTAAACTAGTGAGAAAGTGGGAAGAAGGGCCTCAGCAGTGGGAAGCGCCTTTCTGTTCCTTTATTCTTACGTGATTGTGAAGTTCAGGCCCTCGTTTGATCTCTGTCTGTGTCTCTCTCTCATTCTCTCTCTGCCTGTTTCCATTTATTGAGCTCTTCATTCTTCACAGTTGTCATTTCTGCTCCCTCATTTTTGTGTGAGCCTCTCCAACCATTAAGACAGAAAGGGAAGATAAATCTGTACTTTTTTTTCTGCTGTCTTCAAAAATATAAAACTTAAAAAAACCACCCAATTCCTGCTTCTGTCCTTTCCTCCGTCTCTTTTCTTGTTTGTTCCATATTCAGGCTTTAAAGCACACATCTCTCATCCAATTCTTATTTCCCCTCTTTCCACTGTTGAGTCACAACAGTTCCTTTTATTTACCTGGTGTACCGAACAAAAGTGATTATGTAGCAGCGGGGCTTTCTTCGGCGTTTATGCAGTTCTGAATTAATGGAGTGTCTGCGCAGAGATCAAGGCCCTGGGTTCACTTTTATTGCCTCAGAAAGAAAATGATTGTGTAGTCGGGCATAAAAACAACAAATGAGCACAGGGAAAGTAGCACACGTTCAAGTGCGGAGGTGCACACTGAGCAATCGCAGCCTTTATTCTCTTGCACCTACCTGAAGTAAAAATATCCAAGAGTATTTAAAACCTAATAAAAAGGCCAACACTTTTTGCTTTGAAGGTGTCGAAGCCGCACACGGGTTTGTTTTCACACCGTGATTTGAGGACGAGTGAAATATTAGCGGGCGAGAACGAATTCTTTTATCTGAGATAAATGCGTGGAATAGTTGCCGATTGGAAACGTCTGAACAGTCACCAGGCATTTCATTTAAGCTGCTATTGTTCCGCGTTAATGGCGAATAACGTGGCTGTTGATAATGATAATGGTGATTATAAATAAGAATGGACCAAGCAGCGAGTCAGTAGATGGGGCTCAATGATGAACAAAGACCCGAGAATTCATCCGTTCATCCGTCCCCTCGTGGAGATGCAGCATGTTTCCGCTCATGAAACATTCATGCGTGGACTCCTTTTGTACATCACTCGCCGCGTCGCCGTTATCGTGACATCGTGTCCCGCGTAAACGCGGCGCAGCTCCGAACAGCGGAGACTAAGTGACGGGGTCGTGTTGCGCACATTAAGCATCAAAACCGCGCGGCAAAACGCAGCGTCGGCTTTAAGATGAAGAGTCGTCATTGTTGTGACATTTTGTCACTTGTCACATTGAAGTTGCTACCGAGCCGCGTCAACTTTACCTCCTCGCTGCGGAGGGTGACACGTGTCAGCGGCTCCTTGCTCCATTTGAAGGCAGGACCCGCTGCTTCCTCTGCCGGATGTTGAGCTGCAGACAGACTCCCTTTTTTTGCCTTTTTACTTATTGCTCAGGTCGATGCATCCCACAGGAAAGAGAAAAAAACCTGAAACACTCAGGTGAATCTGAAAGCGCAGGTGTAAAGAGCAAACAGGAAATGTCAAGAAATGTTCCGTGGGGTGCTGCTCTGCGGCACGTCCAAAGCGCTGCGTGGAGGGGGGGGGTCTGTGTGATGCAGGAATTGTGAAATGTGCACCTGCATCACGCTGAGCCTCTCGCTGAGCGGGAGTGGGGAGGAAAATGTGGAAAGCTGTGAAAATGTCAAGGAAACACGCTCCGGGCCGCGCCGGGTGGGAACGAGCAGCCGCAGCCGCCGCGCGACTGAGCCCCTAAAAGTCGTGCGTGGGGCGACCGGGATGCTGTGGCCGTGGTCCCGGGGGGACGGGTCCGGCTCCGGGACCGGGTCCACCCCGACCTCCGCGTGACCCCCCTCCTCAGAGAGCCTCCCCCTGCGCTGCTCTCATCCCTCCCTGTTTGTCTGTAATTTCTCTCCCAAAGTCTCCTGGAAGCGGGTCGAACTTTCTTTAATTTAGAACGATTTAACTTCCCCTCCGTCGCCAACCCTGCGAGCCATCTTCTTGCTGCTGCACAGGGATTTAATGTCCCTTTTATTATTCCGAGTACACTGTTTGGGAAAACAGCCCTGTTTTCATCCTCCTCCCAGAGATGGCTCCCAGTTGTTTCTGTATCTTCTCCCATCTCCTCCTCCGTAACCTAATGCCTTTAGTTCTGTGGACTCGTTGACAGACAGACCTCACCCGACACAGGCGGCGCTGCACAACAAGCCTGTTTCTGGCTAATTCATTTCTCATTCCCCTATTTTTCTTTGCAAATGAGAAATGATTTCATCATCTTTCATTAGTGCATTGTAGATGGCACAGCTGATGATGTAAACATAATGGACGCCCGGGGCGGTGTTATATTTTTTCCCGAGATAAGACATCTCCAGAGCTCGCTGCTGCGGCTCAGAAGTTGTTTTTTTCACCGTCTCTGTCATAGTTTGAAGATTCTCTGAATATAGTGACGCTTGCTCTGGGTAACAGAACTTTGAAAGTCTTTATTTCAACACTTCTGCACACGCGGGCTTGAAGGGAAACTCGTCTGCATCCCGATCTCACGGAGCCGGTTTCTCGTCCCCCCCCCCCCCAACTTTTGCCCGTGAGTGATGTCAATCAATCCGCGGCGCCGCTCTCATTAGAGGCGCGGCTCTCGGTGCGTTTGCGAAGCGCGGCATCAGCTCCATCGGCACCGCCGGTCTGGGTTTGCCGTTTACCCTCCACCTGCGTCCGCCTTGCTTCAGCAGGTAAGAGAACGAGGCGCCGCCCCGTCGATGCTGATGAATAATAAAGACGGTGATGATTCACGCAGCAGAAGGCAATCTGTGGCGCGACATCCATTGAGTGGTAACCATGGTAACCGAGAGGCCTCTGTGTGTGCGTTTCCTTTCTAATTAGTCATTTTCTCCCCACAGCCTTGAGCCAACTCCCTCACCTGCCAAGGCCCAGGCAGCAGAAAAACCAGATGGTGAGTCCCCGCTCCTGCTGATGCATAAAAAAAGCCCCGGCAGCATCCAGCGTAGCTTGCGCTAACAGATTCTTATTAAGTGTCAATACGCGAGCAACAGCGCGACAAGCGAAACTGTCACAAAAGGCATCTGGAAGATCGCGTCGATTACACGAAAAGATTATTATTCAAAGTCGGCGCCAAGTGCTGGAATTAAGACGGACTGGTTTGGTCTCTCCGGCCCAGGCTCCAAGGCGGCAGCTGCCTCTTCCTCCTCCTCCTCCTCCTCCTCCTCCGCCCGCAGCTCGGGCCCGTCCCACCGACCCCCGTGGGTCACCGACCCCCACTTCGCCGACCGCTTCCGCCCGGACAGGACCAGCACCGTCCTGACGCAGCACCAGCAGCCGGCGCAGCCGACGCCCATGCAGAGCCGCAGCTCCATCCTGCAGGCGGCGCAGCAGGCGCCCGACGACGGCGGCAGGACGCCGGTGTGCGGCGCCTGCAACAAAATCATCCGGTGAGACTGCGGCGCGCGCCTCTCCCGGTGTCTGTCAGATAAATGACTCGTTGTTTGAGATGTTTGATACACAGCGACAGACGGCAGCCGATGAAGTCGGTCAGCGTCATTAACAGTTTGGAGACATCATTTTTTTATCAGTAGCATTATGCTGACTTTCATAGAAGCGAAATCTCATTTCACAGATAACAAGAGAAACCATACTTCATATTCTGGTCACTGTTCACAGCAAAGATTTATTTCCTACAAAGTCACCAGTAGAACAGAGATTCTCAAGGTTAGTTCACAGGAACAGGAAGCGCTTCTTCTGCCTTCAGCTGTGTGTGTGTGTGTGTGTGTGTGTGTGTGTGTGTGTGTGTGTGTGTGTGTGTGTGTGTGTGTGTGTGTGTGTGTGTGTGTGTGTTCCAGGGGTCGGTACCTGGTGGCGCTCGGCCACTCCTGGCACCCCGAGGAGTTCACGTGTTCCCAGTGTAAGGCGGTCCTCGAGGAGGGGGGCTTCTTCGAGGAGCGCGGCTCCGTCTACTGCACCAAGTGCCACGACAACCGCTACGCGCCCAACTGCGCCAAATGCAAGAAGAAGATCACGGGGGTAAGAGCCGCTCCGCCGCCACAGGCCGCGGACGCTTGAGGCCTCAAATGCATTGTGCTCGAGTACAACGTGTGCGTAACGCGCGTGGTCTCGTCGGATCAGGAGATCATGCACGCCCTGAAGATGACCTACCACGTGCAGTGCTTCAAGTGCGCCGCCTGCAAGGCTCCCATCAGGAACCAGGCCTTTTACATGGAGGAGGGCGAACCCTACTGCGAGCGAGGTGAGACGCGCTTCACGCGCAAACCTGCAAATCTTTACGTTTGAGCCTCACGCTGCGCGTCCTCACGGAGCCACGCGCGTTCCTGAACGATGACGATACATGTTTTCGTTCGTGCTGCTGTAGTTAAACACAATTAACCTTTGTTAGCTGGCAACGTTAGCATCACTAACTGAGTAATTAGTGTTTTCAACAAACAACCGAATGTTCAAGTTCGAACGTGTTTCCGCTTGAGTTCTTTCTCTCATTCTTCTTCTGCTTTCTGCCGCACGCATTAACGAGGCTTCATAAAAGGAGCTGAAGGAATCACCGTGGAGAAAAAACCTCTGCCGGAAACACAGAAACACGCACTTATGTGCTGTTTGGGAGTAGGAATCAAAGGGAGCAGCAGAAACCGGAGTCTGAAATGAAGGCGGGCGGCTTTAAGACGTTCCGCTTTAGCAGAAGCGAAACAAAGGAAGGAGCGACGCGTCGTGCGCTCCGCGTGGACTGATTAGCACGCGCTCGACCGCGTCCGGCCGCTCGTGCCCGGCTCCGTATTGACCCTCGTGTGATTTCACTACCAGTGGATTCCAGAGCTGAGCAGGAAACGGGCTCCGTAACAGCCACGGGGTCACGTGGAGGTGTCGCCGAGTGCGTTTCGTGATAAAGTTGTTTGCTTTGCATGAAAGAGGAGGAAAACGCGCTCTCGCTCCAGCGCTGCTTGAATTTCCCTATATTTTATCAAGCTATTTGTTAAACATTGCATTGTTGTATTATTGCTGTGGGGTTTGGCACGAGGCCGCGTCATGAATCTTCTGGCGCGCACCGCACTCAATCATCGAGTGTGATGTTTTCATCTGCTGTAATGTATTTAGCCACAGTTTACTTCATACATTCCTCCATTGGCTTTTATGAATGGCGCGCACTCCTCCATTATGCCGTAAATGATTTAGCGCGGCCGCGTGCTCCTCGCCCGCCGCCGCCGACGTCGCGCGCCGCTTTATCGGAGTCAAACCCGGAACCTGAGCACTTACACTCTGAATAAATGCCTTTAGCTCTGATAAACATTCTGCCGCCTCAGCATCTTTCAGGTATTGTGCGGCTCTCACCCACTCACTCTCGAGATGCGACATTATATCCTGACACTTTCCCCAGAGTCCCTGTGATGAAAGAGACTGGCAAATCCAGTTAAGTATCTGGAGCAATTTCCCCCTCATCCTAATCCTCCGCCTCACACCCGGCGCGTGCAGTGGGTGGACCAAATAACGCGCGCAGCGGAAAGTGGCCGGCGACGCGACATTTGGCTTCAAAGCAGCGCCATCCGTCTTTATTGCCGTCGTTTAACTCATTGTGCGCGCGCGCGTGCGACGACTTCTCTTTAAGAGGAGGCGCTTCCGCCGTGTTTAGAGATAAAGGAGGTGGAAAGCCATTTCACACCCGCTGCTCCAGAACATCCTCCAAAGGTTAAGTGATGTTTACATATGGAGGCTCGACCTAATATCGCGGGTGATAAAAGCTCCTTTGAATGCACGCTCTTATTTTATAGTGATGCTCATCTTGCCTGTGTTTCCTGCCCCCCCCCCCCCCCCCCCCCCCCCTTTTCCCTCTTCTCCAGACTACGATAAGATGTTTGGCACCAAATGCCATGGCTGTGACTTCAAGATCGATGCCGGGGATCGGTTCCTGGAGGCCTTGGGCTACAGCTGGCACGATACATGCTTCGTCTGTGCTGTAAGTCATTTTGATTGATACCGCTCCCTGTGGCGTTCCGCCGGCCTCCTCCTCCTCCTCCTCCTCCTTCTGCCTGTCCCCGCACAATAGCGCCTGAGAAATCAGCCCCCGTATCTGGACCCTGAGCTCTGCCCTCCGTCTCGCTCTCCTTTAACCTGTCACCTGTAGTCTGTCACCTTCTCCGTCTCGCTTTGCTCCCGTCAAAGAACGCTGGGAGCGATCGCGCTCAGGTAAACAACGCGCTCCCTCTCGGCCCGGTCCGAAACCTTTTAAAATTCACATCCACAATATTGAGGTCTAATTCTACACCGCTGCGGTTTCCTAATCTGTCTCTCTGTGTCTGTCTCCGTCTGTCTGGCTCCTTTCATCTTTAAAGCTCTGTCAAATCAACCTGGAGGGGAAGACGTTCTACTCGAAGAAGGATAAGCCCCTGTGCAAAGGCCATGCCTTCGCTCCAGTGTGAGAGAGCGAGCCTCGTCCTCACAGGAAGCCAGACCTCCCTCTCTCCCTGCGGCTCACTCACACACACTTTACATCTCCTCTGGCAGCCACACACCTAGTTCTGATCAGGTTTTCCCTCCTCACCCTGCAGACTCTGTTTTTATACTTGATGCTAACATCACATTTCTACCGCACTTCCAGGACTATTGAACCATCACTACCTGTAAGAGCAGCCGCTTTAACTGGAAGTAGTCAAGACTTTGTGATATCCTGTCACCGCCTTGTGCCTTTAAGTCGCCTTTGACGAAGCGAAGTCGCATTATTATTATTATTATTATTATTATTAGATATGATGACAGCCTAGTGAAAAATCCTCTCGTCCCTGCTAATTTGGTCCTTGTTCCATCTGAAGTAAGATCAGTTCAATATCATCCAGGTTGAAGGAGTCATTGAGCCTCTAATAACATCATAGCGCAGTAATGATCTGCCACAGTTGTAGCGAAGCGGTGCCCCGTTCAGGACCCTGGCCCACTCACTGACTCCTGCTGCACTGCCTATTAACATAATGGCTATCTAGTCAAGCAGAAAGGGGGGGGGGGGTTCCCTATTTCAGCTCGACTGGACCTCACCACAGGAGCACTAACGGCTTTACTAATCACTGCAGCTCTAGAAAGTCTGAGCACCTCCTGCAGGTAATAAAATCCTTTATTAATAGATTTTAATAATCACTTGTGGGTGAAAGTGCTGTTGTTGTTTTCAAATGCTTCACACTTAAAGTTTCATTTGCAATTGTTGGACATTTCGACGGAAGACGTCAAAAGCTGTCGCCCATGTTACTGTTAGCGTACGAGCCTCTGAGCGTGTGTTTATCAGGCTTCAGCGTCTATTGGAGGGTGAAACTCAAATGGACTAATTTAGTAGCGCCATGTGCTCGGGCAGAACGCAGCAGTGTTTTCACAGATGCACCGTATGTTGTTTGATCAGCCAGTGTTCAGACATTAGTCTTTGCTTAGCTGTTGTTGAGCCAAACGCCGCAATAACTTCATCCAGTGTTTTCCCCCTCCATAGAAAAACACTAAGTGCCTTTAATCTTTACAGATTTCCCGCTATGACTCAAATAAAAACTTATTGTGCACAGGTGTTATAATTGTATGTTGGTGTTTGCAAGAGCGCTTCTTTTTTCTACTGGGAATGACCTTGTTTTTAAATGTCTAATTGTTAGAAATAAAGTAATAGATGATTTTAATGCGGTTTTAATTGTTATTGCTAACTGTTCTTCTGATTGAATGTCTGTAATATGTGGCATCACAAATCATGTACTTGGCTACAGTTAGTTAAAAAAAATGTTATCTCAGAGTTAGGAATCTTTCATTTTTAAAGCAAAGGTCCAGTCCTTGATTTAACAATATATAATTTATTTACAACAATTTCAGGTTGAATTACTATACATACCTTTCTGAAATGTTATAGATAGATATATATACATAAGGCCAAGTAAATACTTGAAAGCACTTAGAAACGAATTTCCAAAATTCTACCCACAAATCCATATCATTGTCCAAAAAGTACAGAAAATCTCCCTTAGCAGAAGTTTTTCCATTGCCACAAAAGTTTTGACAACAATTTACATTGATAAGGAACACAAAAGGTAAAAAAAAAACGAGGATTATACAATTGCATAAGCGCTGTGGCATGTAATAAATACAGCATTTTTTACTTGCAGAAAGGCAAGGAACATTGAATTAAGGAACTAAATAGAAAAACCATTCACAAGTACAGAATCTATTGTTCTTAGTTCAGAAACAAAACGTTTCAGTCAGAATGACGGGGCGCTGCGCACACACCCAGTCTGTCGCTCCATACACACACACCCTCGACACTGAATAGTAACGAGTGACACACAAAGTACAGCTGTGACAAATTTCTCCCATAACATGGGCTTGAAATTATGAACCGTTGAACAATGCATCTATGTTACAGACACGATTTTACACAGAACTTACAGGCCCAGATGTCATGACAGAAACTGTATCACACACACACACACACACACACACACACACACACACACACACACACACACACACACACACACACACACACACACACACACACACACACACACACAGTAATTGCAGATTTGCAGGACAAGTTACCTTAGATGTGAAGATAGATGCTGAACATCCTGGCGGCTGGTGAATTACATTACTGAAATGTGCTGACAACACATCCAAGACAATGACAGGGGTGATAAAATTTCACATACAGTCTGACTGTACAGCTGTCATGGCTCATCTAAACATGCTGCGTCAACACTGGCTTGTCAGTGTCCAAGAGCTGATGTCCTCTTTTTGCAATTAGTCTCCGCACCGTCCCAGAGCAGTGACTGCTTCCACCTTGTGTTTAAATGCTTCCAATGTAAAGAAAACCAGGTGGATGTAGGCAGAGTCAGGATGAACAAAATGCGAAACCTCCACTGAGAGTCACTAAACCCTTAACACTGCAAAAAGTCTTCACTGCTAGATCGCCAAACAACAGTATATAGGCAAACACGTCACGGTTTAGACTTGACAAATGCTGCGCCAGTTAGGTGTCTTTTTTTTGGCTTCATACTAAAATATAATTTACATTTCTTTACAAAGTGATAAAGTAAGCCGACACATTACCGCTCGAACAAACAGCATTAACTCGTCTCAAAGACTAAAGCAAAGAAACGAGAAGGTAATGAACCAACGGTAACTATTTGAGCTGCGAGTAAAAGGACGCTGGGACACACTTTGAACGCTTACGGTGAGGACGACGTGGCCTCAAACCATACTGGGAAACTTTGGTTACCAATTCTGCTGATATACAGTATGCAAAGTGACAGCACGCGGCCGCTGTAGAAAAGGTATTTACATGTGGCGATGGTCCATTTCAATATGGAAAAGGTCGGTTTAAAGGTGGCGTCACCGTCTCATCTGAAAGGGGCTCGACCCTCACGTTCCCTCAGCTTCAAAAATAACAAGACTCTGATTCCTTATGGCATCTGGATATCAAACGCTAGCGATTTATAAAACGTGTCTGACAGGGAAACGAAGAGAAGCTCGACGACGTGGAGATGCCACATTAAGGAGGCGAGCAGTTACTAATATGCAAAAAGAATAGACAGTTTTTCTCCCACTACAAGGAAACACGTGTACATTCTAAATATCTGACAATCATAAAGGAGGCTCCAGTTAGAGTTAAAGGTTGAAGCCCCAGGAGCTGGGAGGACGGGGCGGTGCTCGCTGCTTCGGGGGGGGCGGGGGCTCAATGAAAAGTGCTCTCTTTGCGACGGACAACTTCACATGCAACCCTGAGGCAGACGGAGAGAGAACTATGGCTAATTTGGGATTGCTCACACCTTTTTCCAAAGTATAATTACTGAATCAGCAGACTCTGACGATGCGGTGTATTTCACGTTACCTGACCTGACAGATCCATTAATAAAGTAAAAAAAATAAAAACAACGTTTAGATGAAACCTAAACGCTCAGCAAACGCGGGCTGCAGCCTGGAGTTAGTAGCATGGATCTGCTGCGTCATTTGTTCACTTCTGGAATAAAAAAAATAAAAAAAGCCTTCCCTTTGACAGCAGAGGCATGTTATGAATAAGCCACTCTTCACTGCGCCTGACAGACAGGCAGCAAATACAGAAACCCCAACATTGCTTTGAAATCTAAGCTGCACTTTTACCTTTTTAACATGACTCATCTGTAAAAAACGATGAGGAATCAGGTGCTGGACGCGTCGGAGGGAGAGCTGCTCGGCGCTAGCGTAGGATAATAACCCTTTTGGCAACGCTGTACTCTACAGAATTAACATAATCAAGTGAAATGTCATTTTACAAATGAGTTCTGACGACATTCAGTGTTCTCATATATGCAGCGGCGACGCCTTTCGGCCCTATGGCTCCTTCATTAGCTGTGGAATTTGAAACAGAAAAATGCCACTGTGAACAGAGGGGGTAATAGGAGACACGAAATAAGGTCCTCCGATTAAGATCACAGGCTTTAAATAGCACGGGCCTCTGAAATGTGACTCCAGTGAGGATATTACTCACTCCTCCCTTTTAAGAGAGTTCAAAAAGCCCAAACCTCACATATTGATTTAGATGCTGTGAAGCGTCTCGCAGAATCAAGATGTTACATTCACAGTAGCGATGATAACCGCTGGAGTGAAAAAAAACCCTAAATAAATAACAAGGGGGAGACAGATTTGGGGGCTCTGACATACAATCGGTTTAAAAACTGCCAGTCCAGGATGTGCTACAAGCCGCCTGTATGTGTGGGACTGTGCTCGGACAGACGACGCTGGAATCGGGGGGGGGGGGGTCGACGCTCACGGACCCTGATGATCGTTGCTGAAGACGTTTTCTGTGTGTGAGATGACACCTAAACCAACCTGCCAATTGCATATGTCGCCCGTTCGCTGACCTGAAAGGGCCGGCGCCTCCGCTCACAAGCCTTTACAGGTCCAGGGTCAGAGACTTGTCGAGTTTGCCAATTGCAGCAGTACGAGGCGTGTAGCAAACCTCTTGTTGGGAGCAACGTGCTACTGTAACATGGACTGAGTGGACTTTAAAATAAAGGGCATCATCACCCACAGCCAAACTCTAACCTTCCCTTTGGTCTGTCACTCAGAGGTGTTTCGCTCCGTTCTATAAGAAATCGGGATTCGGTCCTACGGAAATCCTGTGCGATCTTCTACGGTGAAGAAGAGGGACGTTGGGACAGCTCTGCTCTTTGATTCCTGCCGCAGCTTTACTCCTTCATTCCGCGTTGTGCACTTCCTCCGCACCAGTCTCTTCCCGTCCTCCGGGCTAGCACTCGCCGTCCGACACGAGGAATATCATGGCTTCCTGTTTGCCGATGTCGGCCATGACCGTGGCCAGCTGGTTGATGTTGCCGCTGTGGAAGTGCTGCGCCTCCCACAGGTCCAGGATCACAGAGGTCGGGCTCGCTTTGGATGCAAAGAAACTCATGTGTCTGCGGGGAAGCGAAAGACAAAAGCACAGGGAACAAGGAGATGTTCTTATTGAATCAAGCAACGGGCACATATCAAAACAGCCTCTCTCTTTATCCCGCTTCAGCTGCTGTTTCGTTGTGTTTCTCCTTCCTGTAACTCTGTCAATGTCAGGTTTTACTGTGTGCTACACTGCTACATGACGATATGCTGTGTTGGAGCACTAAGTAAAAAAACCATAAAAGGCAGAAGAACACAGTCCGGCTCTTGAGGCTGCCATCAAATGCACAATCTCTGGCAATTTTCATTTGAAGATTAACAGCATAAGCCTCATTCCGCTTTATTTGATGCTGAAATGGGCCCTAAATCCCATATAGTAAATCCTATATAGACTTTCACTGTTAAGTCGGAAGTGACCTTTTCCATTTTGGGAGCAGAACCTTTACGATCAAACCCAATCAATGACAACAAAGCAGGAGCCCCAGCCAGCTGTATATTTGATGTTGAGTGGGATCTGATCCCCGCAGCACCCGAAGACGCTTGTTTGATTTAATGGCCTTTTTCTGTTCTCCAAATGTCTGGGGTCCTAACTGTTATGTAGAGTACACATGACATTAAAAAAAAAAAAGGAGAGAACGGCGTAAACTCTCGGCACGGAGGGGAATTGTGCAACATGAGTGGGAAGGGATGAGACAGGAAGCCCAGAACGCAAGCAAGTCACCTCGAGGAAAGGTCACACACCATTTCCTCGTATCTTCCATACGCTTGTTCTAAATGCGAGGCTGCTTGGGCCGAACACAGGCGCCGAGAACATGGTGTCACTCTGCTATTTCGAGTCGACTGGATTTTCCAGGGCGCACGCAGCCGTCCCCCCGCGTCGGGTGAGCACAACAAAGGGAGGCGTCGGTCAAAAAGCATTTTGTCTGTGCCACGATTCAGATAAAAGGCGCCCGAGCTCCGCGTCGGACGCTTATCCGCCTCGCCGTGTGAAACACAGGCTTATCTTGTACGCCTCAGATGCAGCCATTTGCACGGTCTTGGGGGAGAAAGATCAAATAAAAGGTTCTTGGCATTTTAACTTTTATTGATTGGGCCCCAGTCTGCGCGGTCTGAACACTTTGCACACACGCGTGCCGAAACAAAGGAGGAAGTACAACGTGACGGGAGGCGAGAGGCTGCAGCCTTTTGAGGAAAACGCGTCGTTAAGGACAGATCCAACAGCAGAGCGGTTGTTCTTTCCTGAAGCCTAAATGAGAATTGATTATGTTGAGCAAAACATTGCTAATTAAACCTGTAGTGCATCAATTCAATTTGTGATTAATTGGGGTAAATAAAGTTGATTGGACAAATTAAGTGGACCTATTTGATTTCATTACAAGGTAGAAATTAAATTGGGGGATAAGGATCAATGTCGGGCTCTGTTTTGATACAGGTACTGTAGCAGCAGCGATAGTGAAAGTATAGTTGCTGTGAGAATGAATTGTTCTGGGGCTGGCACCGAGCCAAAGCTATTCCATCTTTTTTCGCGGCTGATAGGCAGCGAGCGTGCCACCTTTCCAATTACCGCCGTTAAGCAGAATGTAGCAGGTACAAGTTTAGCTGCAGACTTTAAGCTGCTTACCTGTTCCCGTGGATAAAAAAAAAAAAAAAGAAGGGAAGGGAAGAGAGGGGTCATGTTTTTTCACAGAAATCATAGCTGTATCCATCAAGTCCGTTTTAATCCTATAATGTTACCTATGTGAAAAGAGGATTAGTTTGTTAAGGCAGAACCTTGTTTACCTGAACTTTTGGAACAACACTTCAGCGTGGCCGTGCACGTTACACTAACTCAAACCGCTTCTTGCTTGCGTGGGGGCGAGGGCATGGGGGTGTGGCACGGCTGGGCTTTACCTCTCGAGCTTAAGTCTTTGTGCTAGCATTCTCCAGTCGGCCCCGTTAGGACAGGGGGCGTCCAGGCTGCTGCAGATCTTCTGCCTGATGAGGTACGGGATCTGAAAGGCGCTGGGGCCCGCCAGAGCCGTGGCGTTACTGTCCATTAGCAGGAACTCCGAGTCCACAGCTCGCGTGTCCTGGTGGAAGCAAAGGTCAGGAAAGGTCACTCCTCAGTTCATTCATGAACGATAAACAACGGTTATCGATATAACGATAACGATAATCAGTTGCTGGTTCTATGCCAGGCGTTACCTTGGCGATGTTGAAGTCGAGGCTGAAGCTCTGCCCCTCCCCCTCCACTTGCCACACGCACAGCTGGCAGGTGAGCTCGCAGGTGCCGAGGCTGAGCCGCTCCAGAGTGAACGTGCAGTGCAGGTACCGCTGGGAGCCGTTCCAGATGTGGTAGAACGGGATCTCCTGCGGAACAGAAACGCGCCGCGCCGTTAGAGCAGCGTGTCTGAAGCGCGCCTCAACAGGACCACCTGCCTGGAATACACCGGGTTCACCATTAATTACACCGACGCGAGCTGTCATCGTTAGGCGGAGAATCGCAAAAACGCGTCTGAGGCAGCAGACTGACAACACGTAGGTAAATTAAAGGGAGGCAATGCGCTGTTATTGACGGATAGAGCCTGTAAAGGGAGTTAATAGCTGTCAGATTATTTGCAGCGTTAATATTTCAGGATAGAGCACAACATCTCTCTGAAAATCCTTTTTATTGCATCGCTTCAGTGGATCCACACTCTCTTGGCAGGCGTGTTCACTATGAGCATTTCTGACATATAAATGATGCTGATGATATAAAAGCTAAAACAACACCGTGTATAACAGCCTACAGCCGGTATAACCTAGTTATAACCCCACAGCCTTGGCTTCTCTGAACCAATTAAAACCAGGCTACATCTACATCTTTTGCTACACATTCGTGCTTCATTTGGGCTCAACCGGACACATTAAGGCGTCACTTTAACCAGGGTTCAAAAGCTGAGTGGCGCGGCGCTGCAGTACACGCTGCCAACCAAGCGGGGGCACTGTTACCCAGCCGTACGGGCGACAGAAGAAGTCGGGCGAAACGCACTAAAATCTTCAAGGGGCCCCAGGGAGACTAAAGGCCTTTTTTGACCGCACTGCTGAGAGGGGAATAACGCTTCCAAATGAACAGGCACAGTCCAGAGGAATAAGCCTCTGTTCTGTGTGCATTGTTGCTGCCGCTGCTTGCTTGGCACAGCCTGTGTGTTCTCTTCGGGGACCTGGTGCTCAGTGCTTACACAGTTACAGCCCCAACATTTCCTGGTCCTCTTTGAACAGCTCTCGTGTCTCCGTCGCCGGGGCTACAGTGCGCCGCGCCACGCAGATGCAGAGACTATAGTGGAGGTGGAGAGGTTCCAAGATCCAGGTTGTAAAGCTCCAGATATTTACATAGTGCTCTATATTTCATCTGCGCTCCCTTTTCAGAGAGCCAAACAGGGATAATCAATCAGCTCTGGGCTCTGGGTTAGGCCAAACAACCCACCTCCACTACACACAGGAACACAGCCCATGTACAAGTACAGGCGGATGAAAACACACACATCCTGAGCACAGGGGCAGCAAACAGCCCAAAACATCCCTCGACTCCATCCAATGACTTAAAGTTGCACAGTGGCAAAGGTTATTGGGCAGAGGAGTCCCACAGTAATGGACTGTGAGAATCTTTAAAGTGATCAACTGAAGCAAAAGCAAAACACACTTAATTAAAACTCTGAACCGAGCGAAATTAAAACAACTTTCCAGAGACAGCTGGACCAAGAGCCCTCATTAACAATAAAAAGTTGCTCCTGAAGAACTTTTGATTACTCAGTAACATTGCTTCTGCCGACACCGACCGCATTCTTCTTTAATCTCTGCGGATGGCTAATTTAAAAGAAGCGGAGTTTACATGCATTTTAAATGGAGCATCCAAACACATTTGAAAGGCCTTCATCTTCTGAGCCGCTAATTTGACAGATCTATCCAGGCACTTGTACTACATGTCTGTGCTCCCCGCTCCGACTCCCCCTGCCCTTGTAAGGCCGCCCTCCTCCCCCGGGGCTGCCGGCGCACCTGGTAGCCAGCTAGCAGCTTGCTCCTCCAGTGAGCCTGGGGCATGTCATGGATGGACAGGCGCAGGTTGTGGTAGCTGTCTTTGAAAAGCAGGACGTGAGGTTCGTCAATCAGCCGACCCCCGAGCTGCCGTTCCATCTGCATCACTTCCTGATGAGAGAGAGAGAGGGGGGGGCGTCAGGGCTCAGAGGAGGCACATTTACCAGCAGTGTCACAGAGGCGAGTGAGAATCTGCAAAACAATTCACAACTGTGGGGCTCTTCCTGTTTACACTTTTTTTTTTTTTACACTGCATCGGTTACACACGAAACAATACAAACAAGCGTTTGTCTGCAAAGGCACGGACATAAAAACAAACACATGCTGGAGATAAAATATTGGACCGAGAGGTAAAAGACGAACGCACTCACTCGCTCACACAGGCACATACGCCACAAAGACCATGAGGAGATGGACACACAGCAGGAATTTAGTGCCACAGCAAGGTTGATCCCGTGTATGTGTGTGTGTGTGTGTGTGTGTGTGTGTGTGTGTGTGTGTGTGTGTGTGTGTGTGTGTGTGTGTGTGCACCCTGCTCCCAACAACTGCATTAGCACGTGAACCCTGCATCTTGAAGCCATCTTGAAGTACTAGCTACCTGGGCCGCGATGAAGAAGGCGGGCGAGCCATTAGTCATCCGCTCATCGTTGCCGCATGGCGAACCTCCTTAATTACATTTTGTTTTTATGCCAGTAGAGGTTTGTACATGCATGCTTATTATTTTAATCTCCGTGCGACTTGCTCAGCGGACCATTTGTCGCACCCCAAATGACCATCTGGAACGTTTTCCCTTGATCTATCAATTCCTTTTGAGCCGGATGCGCCACGACTCCTCCAGAGTCGGATACGCTGGGTGGCGTTCGCATGTGCTGCCTCGCACTCCCAATTAGAGCAACATATTACAACAGAGACAGGAATGAGGTATGTTGTTTTAATCTGTCTGAGGAGGGAAACAAAATGGCAGCGGAGGCATCACAGTCAGCGCGGGGCGAGCAGTCGTGTCTCAAACAGCTCCAAGAGTGAGACGTGAGCGTGGATGGGGCCATATGTTGAGCGCTGCAGCCGGCGCGGTTGCCCACGTTACGATTTTAGCAAAGGCGTCTAATTAAGGTGGGAAATTGCAGTAATTCCCACCTTCACAACACAGATATAATTTTATGCCCCCTTTCCCTGGAATGGGTTGGATTGATTCGAAATGGAACGGAAAGAACACCGTTAATTATCCACATGAAATCTCCACCTGCCTTCGTTATTTAATGTGCTTCCTCCTTCGCTGGATCAACGCTTTTTAAGTCTAGCAGGAGGATTTAACGTCCACGTTCTCCGCGCTGCAGCGCTAATTTCCAGTTTTTTGCACGTCTTTTCTAGTTAGCACAAATATTACGACCTCATCCTCCTTCTCCTCGACCCCTGAACGCGCGGCTCCATTCTCTTCCTGCGTACGTCGGGCAGGTCCCCGCAGTGCTGCACGGTGCCAGGGCCTTGTGATGTTATCCAACCCACTCGCACAGAGTGGGAAGGTCAGGCAGTGGCTCTGAATCCAAGCATCAAGGTCTAATTAGGTAATAACAGGGGGGCAGTGCATTCTCCACAGAATTAAAAGCCTTCTGCTATTAGGTTACTCACACAAAAAGCACAACACGCAGGAAGCCCAGTTCTGCAGCACAATCACTAGCTGGGGGCTATTAGCATTGTAAACCCAATTGTGGACTTTGATCGCGTTTTTGACCTATAACATCTGCTTTCAAGAGCAGAATGTCACTTATCTTATTATCAGCATCTATCTACTAAAACGAGCACTAACTCACCTGACGAGCGGGGTGTCACGTTCAAGGCCGACACAGCCGGGTTACAATCGAACGGGGTCTAGGACACAACACGCCTGCCGCCTGTCAGGGACACGGATCTCATTGAGGCATACGCAGCGTGCTCATAAAGGACAAACTCTCTTTTGTGTACTGTGTATGTGGCTCTGAGTGTGTGTATTAGTGTGTTTGGTGCAGGATTTCAGCATATGTTGTGGACTGAGAGAATAATGGCCCTCTTTACGCCCCATTATCCTGTTAACAAATGACAGCGTGAGCCAGCTAATAAATGAGAAGCTAAATTTGACCATATTATTTACTCTTTCTGAGGGAAAACAATGCAAGGCCTTGAATGAGTTTATCAAATCACATATTAATCATCAACTTGGGGCTAAAACTGTGTTTCCATTCAGTGGAGATAAGTAGAGCAGCTTCTCCTAGACACCCTGACCCTGTACAACTGTGGAAGCATTAAGATGCATGAGCCGGGCGAGAAGTTCAAGTACTGCAGGAGAAAAACCCCTTTTGTTCTGACGGAATTCGAGATAGCCTGTGGTGTGTGTGTGTGTGTGTGTGTGTGTGCGAGGACTGCGAATTTGGAGCCAGCCGCGGCCGAGACCACCCCCCGACACGCAATGAGGCTGGCTAAAGAGAGTGAGATGGAGCAGGGACGAGTGAAAAGCGCAGGGGGCAAGAGGGGCGAGAGACAGAGGCAGCTTAACTTTTGTGTCTCCAGGTCACTTGAGTAGCCAGCTTTAGTGAGAGAGATAACAGGATTACTGCAATCATGGCCGCAGTTGTCTACGACTTCAAGCCCCCTCCCACCCTCGGCATCTCTCGCACCCTTCTCCTCACCCTTCTCCTCACCCATCCCCTCATGCTCCTCACCGGGACTCGAGCTGGGACTGTGATGGACTCGGGGCCCGGGCTCCGCCAGGGGAGCGGGAGGCGCTCGTTGGGCTAATCTCCTCAGGCTGGTGCTGACAGGAGGAGGTTAGAAGCTGCACCCAACTGTCTCTTACAACAAAAACGATGCCGATGAGAAACACTCCAAACAAATCAAAGTTTGGGCATAAAGCACTCGACTGGTTCAAAGTCACGGATTAAAATGCTCTTCTCTCCTCACAGTCGGGTCACGCTCTCACATGTGGCCTTCAGTGTGTATTAAACTGATTAACATAACCGGCTATGATGGGGATTATAAGTAGCGTTTGATCAGTTAATTAGTCAAGCCACACGTCATCGAAAGCGGAGCTTTAATATCCTCGTAAAATTGTCTTCACCCCCCCTCAAACCTTAGCAATGCTGTGACGCTGTGTGTTTAAAAATGTGCATTCATAGCGACGATCCATTTTCAGAGCTGCTCTTTTCAGGCAAATGCATTTGTTTATAGAGAGGAGCCTGGCTATGTGGGCTCCATAAATCTGTGTATTTGTCAGCAGGATGTGACAGGCTTTTCCTCTCTGACTGAGAGTCTATCAGTCTGAGCTCCAGTGGCCGTGCCCGCTACAGTCAACTCTGATTAATAACTACAAATAGAAGGGACTTGTCTGCTCAGTTATAAATGGGAACTGTGTTTGCTAGGGAAAAGATGCACATTATGCCTGATAAATCACAGAGCGGTACAGCAAATACAGCACACAGGAACACAAAAATATAATATGGAAACAATTTCTCAGCTGGGCTCAGTGATAAAGCTGACTGTCTTGTTTAACTTAATGCCAGCAATTACTGGGCTGTGCTCTTTTGCTATTTTTTCCAAGAATTCCGTGCCAGTAAATAAAACTGTATCTGTACACGTCGACTGTTCTGACACAGGAAAAAAAAAACCCACAAATGTGCTCAAATGGTGCCGGCTGCTCTGAAGCTAGCGAGCACATGCGGTTTATGAGGCTTTATAAAAGGAAATAAGGGTAATAGCTTCGGGTCACACACTGTAAAAACCAATGCAGGAGCCTCTGTTTAACCAGTGAGACCCCAATTAAGCTGAAATACTACAAAAGACTGTGACTTTGTTACTCTACAGCAAACTCAACTCGAAAAATGTAAATGTTAGATGTCAGCGTGGTTTATTTTTAAAAACCGCACCAACATCTACCTCAAACACAGATTATACACATTCAGGTTCTGTGTCTTGGTCAAGGTCAATAGTCTCAACCTCCCAAACACATTTTATCCTACATACCCCACGGTGACACTCTGCGAATATCACAGCCGCATAAAAAAAAGTTGATGCACCATATCCAGATTCTGCAAAGACGACTCTGTCGGCCCTTTTCCAGTTTAATCAGATGCTGGCGTTAGGTCTGTCTCTGCACCGAATCAGTCGCTTGGTTCACTGCAGGTGTTTCAATCAGCTGTGGGATGGCAGAACATCAGTGATGCTCTCCCACAGGTCTGGCTGGGAACAACTGAGTGCACAGTGAGGGCGCTACCAAATGCCGATCGTGTCTGCTCTGCTGCTGTGCCAGCCTTGGCTGGGCCCATCAAGAGTGGGACACACATTAAATATTAACTTAATTGGTCCCGGCAGAGCCCTGGTAACATACGGCAAGCATCAGACAGAAATGTCACCGTTTCCCCAGAGTGCCCGCACACTTAGGATCAAAGACAATAACATTGGTTCTAATCTGCTGTAATTGGGAGATAAGAGATTACAGGGTAGTGCTCGCACGCATGTGCGGCCGCATGCGTTTGTGTGCACCCGCCGCTCCCGCTGACGGAAGCTTGTCAGCGCAGACTGACAGCTAGCAATGGGACTGGAGAGAGGAGCTCAGCATCCCCTTTTGGTTTCTACAGTTCTTCCCAGTCAACTGAAAGGCGGCGAAATGCCTTTTGTGTTCCGTTTTTCATCTCCCATCAAAAGTACAGCCTGTTTAATGCATGGAAAGTTGACTTTCTGTCTGAAAAACAAGGTGCAGCGCCTTAGCAGGCAGCAAGTGCTGTCATAAATTTCACATGTGCTGAATGTGAAGCGTGCATCAACACAAACATAAGAAATGCGGCTGCCGCGCCAATTCCACTGTACCACCCACTGCTCCCTCACCACAGCTGCACACTACAATTAATTCTAATGGTCGCCATCTTGTAGGTCTAATCATAAATAGTGCATTTTAAAGATAGTGATTAGTGATTAGGCTGAACCTCTCTGGGGAAGTTTAATCTCCACTCAAAGTGGTTAATGTACTTGCTAAATGAACTGCTCCCTCCATAATAGCACCAAGAGCAGCGTGAAGTCAAGATTACTAAACAGTGTGGGCCACGTTCTAAATCACTCACTAAAAACTACAAAGCCCTGGAGACGCCGTGGCTTACCACAGGACCAGGTTGTGTGAGAGACAGGGAGCTAATGCACTCAAGGGCGTCGAGGGAGCCGCAGAGTATGGCAGCGCAAGTGCTGGAGTCAACAAGCTCAGATGTCCTTTTCCTGGCTAAGAGAGAGGGGAGAATAGCAGAACAAGAGCTAGCCAGAGGGAGAGACTGAGAGAGAGGGGTTTTTGTGCACCAGCATCCTTCCTGCGTCCAACACAGGACAAACAAGGTCATCTCAGCAGTCACACTGCAGCAAAACTGCCACGGTTCACGTGACGATCGGGATATGAGGAGAGGGGCATCATGTTGAACTGCTCTGATAAGTAAACAAAGGCTTGGTATCCTCTTGTAAGCCACATCTAATTTCATTGTCCATGTAGTTTAGTGTGGGCCAGCGAGCCCGAGCGTGCACACCATCATTCAATCGCTGTCAGAGAGGAGAAAAAGAGGAGGCAGGAAAGCAAGAGCAGAATTGAGCCACAGAGACAGATGTAAGCTGGGAAAGGTTTCGGCGATTCCCAGCGCCGCAGTCAGAGCTGGCGCGCGCGCTCCTCGTCTCATCTTCAGCTCCCTGAATGTGAGAGGACTAATTTCATCCGGAGCTCTCACATGCTTCCCATTGTTTCTGTCCCACATCTTACGCAGAAATTGCGCCGCCAGCGAACCTCTGCACAAGGAGGTCGGCCATTACAGCCGGCAAAAGTGGACTTGAGTGGGAAGTGGCACTTGTGGCTGTGGGTGGTGTCAGACTGAGAGGAACAGCTTGGTGAGAGAAAGGGAGGTGTGGGGGAAGAAAAAAGCAAAAAACCAGAGCACAGGGGTTGCTGGGAAAAGATTGGGACAGACTCTCCTTTTAATTTACTAATTAACCATGCAAATGAAATCTTAACAGGCTACTCAGAAACAGTCCTCGGGGGAGGGAGGGAGGCATTAGTGCTTGATTATACTCTGTCCATGTGGAGAGCAAAAAAAAAAAAAAAGGAAAAAGAGGGGAAATATGCCGTTGTACTAAGTGATGGGAAACTTCTTGGCCCACGGCAGCGAAGCGGAACAGGTTATTAGGAACAAAGCATCTCTACCTACAGAACACGCTTAGCGATTAACCTGTACACATATTGTTTCAGGAAACCCACAAACCACACAAACCTGAAGCGCACGCAGTGTAATCGGGCCTGTGAGATTGTTCAATTTAGCGTGGCTATGACTAACTCCTACATGTCGCCGCTGATTCCTGCTAACCTTCCAACGTGACAGACAATGCTATTACACATAATAGTCCACCCATCACTCAGGTGACGCCGAAGCGCCTGATCCTGGCAGAGCTGCCGCGCACACAGAATTACCCGCAGCGGTTACCTTGAAGACGTCTTGCGTGTCGTCCATGCAGTACACCCTGATGTTGTATTCAAGCGTGGAGCAGTAGGCGTCGGAGAAGAGCACCAGCCTCAGGCGCTTGGCAGCGCCCATGTGCAGGGACTCACCCACCAGGGCGAAGGTGCCCAGCTGCTCCGATAACAGCCGGCACGTCTCGGCCTCGAGCTGGCAGTAATAGGGCTCCGACACTAATTCCTCTCCCATCAGCAGGACGTCCTGGCAGAGGTGAGGAGGAGAGACAAAAACAAGGTGCGGATGGAAGGTCAAGCACCCAATTTATGTAGGAGGGAAGGGTAATGTGCCTGCCTGGGTGCCTGATGTGTGTAGGGCTGTTAGGGAAGCAGGAGCATGATCCTGAGCTCCAGTCTTCCTGCTGTGTGACATCTAAGCTAAAGGTCTTCAAGTTAATGTTACATAAGTATCTGGATAACCATGTAGATTAGGGAAAAGGGGAATACTTTGTTCCTGCTTCAAATTCCCTTCTCACCCCAGCGTGCTTACACGATGCTGACATGAAGACACATTCCCTCATACAAAGGCACACGTCCTATAGAGGAGCATCACTTTACTTAATAATGCATGAACGAGGTACTCAATTGAAATGAAAGGCGACTCGAATAGATTCCTGGCAAGAATAGATGGTTCTGGAGAAAGAAAAGAGTGAGGAGGTGCAGTAAATATTGGATTATTGGGATTCCTGGAATTTCCTCCAGCCTTGGAGGTTTGTTAAGAAAGGCGAAAACAACTTGCCAACCTCTCTGCAAAACAAGCCTGTTGTCTGATGGTGAGAGGTGTTAAAAACACCGGTGAGGAGAAAGCGCCAAGAATTAATTGGTAGCTTCGTTTGAAAACGTAGATTTGTACATGACAGAGAAACGGCGTTGCAAAACGCCTCGCTCCACGCTCGGTCGCAGAGTCGTAATCCAACGGCATCCTTAATAAAGATGAACAGACATGCAAAAATGTCCTTTCCCATCACAGTACAGGAAAGTTTTATGAGAAAATTCCACTGCTCCGCTGCAGCTAATTTGATGTGGACAAATTGGACCCAAGGTGACAACATTTTCTCTAAAATCCCATCATGCCAGTTGACTGACTCTTCCCATTAGCCAATCAAGCTGAAGAGAGCATTCTGCTGCCAAATGCCCGGCGAGCCCTTGTAGGATCGATTCAACCAGACACCATCTACATCAATAGAATTAGTATTGACACTCTTCATTTGCTATGCAACCACAATGGAGTCTCACTTTTTCATCATCTTAATATTTCTCCGCGGCGGAACGGAGAGTGAGGCGGCTCAATTACGCCGCTGAGCACACGCTTTAGGAGCGATTCATTCCTCTCACTCTTCCGGCTTGTCCGTTTTCGCCATCGCACACTCCTCGCTCGTTTTGTTCTCGTCCCCGTGCCAAACAATACTATATGAGCTGCGTTTCCAACCCTCTCGCTGCTCCTAATCCTTCCTCTATATCCATATTACTCGCTCGTCCATTTGGACCTCCCCTCCTCTTCTCATGCATCTTCACACTCCTTGGTTGTTTCCACTCCCATTCTCTCGTCCACCTGGCACTTTTTTTTTCCTCTGGTGGCCATGCAGTCAGGCTGCTGCTATATTTGGTCTGGCCGATGATTAAAAGTGCTGGTCTAACCTCTGCGTGAGACAGGCCAATCCATCCAACGGACACCCCACCGCCACCACACAGGGAGGCTGAATAATTTATGCACAATATCGAACATGAAAGAAGACCTACTAACACTCCAAAGCCCACCAGCAGCCTTTCCAATCTCTCCGGATTGTTGGGATGGGTATACTGCCTCAAACCGCATTTGTTTGCTCGTGTGTCTCTGTGTTCACGCGTGTGCGTGTGACACCAAAGGTTGCGCCGACTCCATCCTATTGGAGTCTGGCGGTTCTGGATACTTTCAAATTTCATGGCCAGAACATGAGGAGGGAACTTTGTAATTGGAAGCAGTGGTCAGAAATGGTCAAGGAGCACTCAGAAGATCAGTAATTTGCTTAAAGATTTTATGTTTGGAGAAACATGTTGCCTAGCAACTCTGGGGCTACAGTAGAGTGAGCAGGTGATTTCATGATTTGTTCCAGCCAATGAAAAAAACCTGATGCTATAATGGCATATGGTCTGAGTGCGGAGGATCTGGACTGGAGATATAGAAGTGTCTCACCTCCCAGGCGCCCTCGTAGTTCTGCTTCTTGAGGCGGATGGCCCAGTTATCAAGGCATGCGTCGGAGCAGTGGTCCATGCTGAGGATAACTGGGCGGCTCAGGACCACCCCCGGAGGACCACAACTCACTACGGAGCTAAGCAGGGTCTGGCAACCGGCCAGGGGTAACCTACACCAGGCAGAAATGAGAGTTGGAGAGAAAGAATTCAGATGATGAGTGCTTTTAGTCATTAAGTTATTAGTGAGAATTAACGGGGTTTGTTGTAAAGCGTCATCTGTACAGAGCCTGAAACAGAGACTAATGAGGGCCTGCTTGCTACCTGCTACCCGCTGACTACCTGGGCCTAGCTGTGATGACTAAGTAATAATACAGGGGAACACTATCACAGCATGCTACAATGACTATGCCTTCAGACTGTGAAGGCAGTAAGCCAGGTAAACAGTGTTTTCTAAACAATTCATTTAACTTAAATAGTGAACATCCTGGTAAAAGGCTACATTATTTATTTACATCCCTCCTCCACAGTACTGGCACGGGCTCTTAAGCCTTTCCTAATGGAACAGTAGAGCATCAAAACAAACAGCCTAGTGGCATCCAGGGAAGACTGCCAGTTAGGCAGTGTTAAAGAGACCCACCTTAAATCCTCCTTCCTCTGAACAGTGAGATAAATCTCATAGATCTTTCCTCTGGGGATGGCCTCGGGAGGAATGAGCAGGCTGATTCCTAATGCAAATAACAACAAAGGGAGAGAGCGGAGTTAGGAGGAGGGGTGGACAGGCTCATTTGTTCTGACTGAGCAGCGCTTTTGTCATCTCACAAAGACAGCCAGCCCACTCCACAAAACTGTGCAGCTCAAAAAAAAAAAAACAGATCTATTCTGAAGGTCAGAGGCAGCCTGTGTCAGGTGTAGCGGATGCAAATCTCTGCACCGGCAGCCGAGTCGGCACACATCCCCGCGATCAACAATTAGCTGAGACAAAAGCATGCACTACTGCTTCGCGGTTTAAATGTCCTCCGCCTGCCACCTAGAAGATAATTGAGACCACGGAACAGGCTACGCCAGGAAAATTGCACTTTCCCAGGAGAGTGTAGCAATGCACCTTCGAGAATAAAGAGCTTTGGAGGTAGTTGGAGTGTTGTAGAATTAGTGTTGTGATTCTCATGCCAAAATCATCCACTTCAAATCCCATTTAAATTGTAGTACAAACAGTGGCTGCGTGACACAATCTTAACAGTCTGCGGATTTTAACGGAGGTCTGTTCTCCATAAAAACATCTGCCGGAATAAAGGCAAGGTGTCTGAATGTTCACAGCCTTGTCTGAGTCTATAAACCATATCTGCCATGTGCCTGCTCTAAATGAATATATAGAACCTCAGAGTGGATGCAGATTTGTCTCCTTTTTTGTGTGTGTGTGCGTCCCAATGAGGAGACTGGTGCCAATGCGTGGTATAGTGTACACAGCTCTGAGTTAATCCATGCATAAAATATCTATAAGAGAGCGGAAGAGAGACAGAGAGAGCGATGGTAAGCAAAACACATGAATAAAAGACCTTTTCTCCCACAAGATTCTGCATCCTGGCACTGTCAACCGCTAATCTGGACATCCTACAATGAGCCCAGTGACAACACAGACGTCCACTATAATTATAAGCTCTGCACTCGGCTAATGTGAAAAGGGAAAGCAAACAGGGAGACTAATGATGGAGATCTGTTTTAGGTCTTTTATCAGACTAATCTATAATGGACTATTCCTACTCCCTAGTCTATGCTCTTAGCACGTATCTGACACTTGTGGACATCAGCCTACAAATGTAACCAGCTCTGTCATACACTAAGTGACGGGGTCTAATTGGAATAATTTCTACTAGGTTTTATTCCAGGAATCTTGCAGAGGCACAGAGGCCTAGTTTCACAGTTAGTCATGACTGACCCGAACATTTATTTTTACTCTTTATCTGATGTGGGAACATTTTACTCAACAATGACTTGTAGATGCAATCAGGACAGAAATCTATGATTTTGGGGGAGTTGCAGTGAGACGTATGTGCGACTTTTCTCCTCTCTGTCCTTTATTAAGGCTTGCGTGTGTGTGTGTGTGTGTGTGTGTGTGTGTGTGTGTGTGTGTGTGTGTGTGTGTGTGTGTGCTCTGTATTAGAGTGAACCAATAAGACTCAAATGCACAAGATGCACAAGGCTGAATGCTCTGTTTCAGTTTCAAAGAGACAGTGAGATGTTTGTTGGACTCAGCTGCTACTGATCAGTTCTCCTTCTTTACTGTATGTCCCTAATGTCATTAAAAGGCTGAGTAACAACATTTCAATAGATGCTTCCTTTATGTGTGCAACAACAGTGGGTAAAATGTGAACAAAACCCGACTTCTTTCCATAGCATTTCTCAAAATAGTAGCAGGTGTTACATTGTTCAGGTTTTGTTTGAAGTGGAACAGCAAAGAGAACATCCTACAGAGCTTTACTGATCCTAAGACATCACAGCCTTACAAGGCTGTCGACTCAAACAATACCTGAATGAACATTTGCTGCTTTCGCTGCCTAACTTTGGCATCACAAGAATTTATATTTATCGTCGGTTTTCATAAACGATATTTACAAATTTCAATAGGAAGCAGCAGGATGCACACGCTGAAGAGCAGTAAACATAAAGCCCTATAAACCAGCGGGTAACTCATCAACCAGGCAGCTTACAGACAAACATCCAGCACCATTAGCACTACATGAAATGATATGAATTGTCTTGTCTGGTGCTGCATGACTGATTATAAGGCCTTGTCTGCTAATGTATAACTGCAGACAGACTTAATATAATACAAAGATTATTGTAACTAAACACGTTGAAATAAGCACATTGTATTAAAGTAATATAAACAGAGACATAAACACCTGTTGTGTGCTTTACTGTTGACTAATAATAAGAATATGCAGTAATAATTATAATTAATGGCTTTGAGCTGTGCTGTCACAAATGATCCAGGAACTGGAGCCTTAATGTGTGGAGAGTTTGTCAGCATGAAGAAATAAAAGCATGAATGTACCTAAATATCCCTCAACAAGAAACTTCTCTGTCTCAACAGGACAAATTTCTTCTCTAAAGCAAAATACTGTGTTGTTGTTTTTGATCCAAGGCAGCAGATATGAGCTGCAGGTGTGAAGGAAACAAGCCTAAATGAAACCAAACCGAGAACCCACCTGTGTTCGGTATTGTCAGCCTCCCCCCCAGGAAATTGAAGGTCCCGTAGGAAGTGTTAGCCACATCGCGGGGCAGTGTTTTAAAGTAGGTCTGAGTGGAGAGCCTGCTCACAAACTCCGCGGGGTCTGCGTTCAGCTTGCCGTTGTGCAGCGTGTGCGAGCCGTTGGGGAGCGGGTCCAGCAGCGGCCCGTTGGTCATGGAAAACTTGCCGGCGGTGTCGTGGCGGGAGCGCAGGGTGCCTTGGTAACTGGTGGTGGTGGTGGTGAGGTCGGGCTGAATGGTGAGCAAATGCGAGTTCTCTGTTTTGGACAAACAGAGAGGAAACAGACCAAATGCAGACGTGTGAATGTCCGTGAGCGGCACGCGAGAGGTTCATGCATCACACAGACAGACCTCGCGCTCTGCAAAGCTGTTGCAACGCACAGAGAATTGAAACAAACAGGAAAAGACACATGGTGCAAAGAGAACACTCACACACGCGCACACACTCTGGAAAATACACAAACACAAATTCTACCGAAAGCCAGTCAATTCCCCCCCTCTCCCTCCATCTCTGTCTGTCTCTTTAGCAACCGCACAATCAATTCCAAACAGAACTCAGATACAGCTTAGCACCCAGAATGCATAAAGGCTTTTTTCACAGTGAATCACAGGCGCTGCAGCCCAGTTCCCCATCTCCATCCTAACTCAGACAGTTGTATTTCTATTACTTGCTGGTAAACCTCAGAGGCTCCACGCAGGCAATAAACAGAGTGGGTACATTTCCTGACAATGAGGTGGTGGCGAAACATAATGTGTCAGGCGACCAAACAAACAGCTTGTGTGCGCAGACACACACAGACACACACTTAGCTACTGTAAACACATTCGCACCACCTCCACAGCCACAGAAAAATACAGGATCCACGGTACATGTAAATGAGGGCTGCGCCGGTCGTGGTGGGCAGACAAACAGGCCGATGGACGCACAGACGAGGAGGGGGGGGGTAACAAAGAACAGTGTCCTACTGCTGTGGGGGGGGGGCCTGCGTGGCCGCGGTGCCCACACACCTGGCTTACTGGGCTTGATGCCCATGGGCTGGAAGCCAGTGGTGAGGATGGAGGAGTCGGCGACGTCGGCATCCAGGCCCTCCTTCTTGCGCCGGTAGACGAGGACCACGACGATGAGCAGCAGGGTGAGGCACAGGGCCACCGCCACCATGCCCACGTAGAGCGCCACGTCCTCTGCCCCGCTCACAGCTGCAGGAACAGAGCACGGAGACGTTAAGCAGGAGTTTGTGATGCATAGTTAGGACAAATATTGAACTTTGGTCTCTTAATTTAATGTTTGCTCCTTAACTTCTAGCACCCTGACGTCGCTCTGTCTCTCCCTATAGGAACGTCTTCAGTATGAAGATGACAGCTAAGCCCAGACAAAGTGTGTGCAAGCCCTCTGTGTGTGTGTGTGTGTGTGTGTGTGTGTGTGTGTGTGTGTGTGTGTGTGTGTGTGTGTGTGTGTGTGTTTCGAGAAGAATGGGATTTGCTACGGCTGTCTCAAAGGGCTGGGGAAATTTGGTGGCGGAGGTGGAGGACGCTCCTGGGGCCTTTGTGGAGGGCCATTGTAGCGCGGAGCCACGGGGGCATAGCGCTGTCAACTGACACAGTCAAGGAGGGGATGCAGTGAGCTGCACGGCTCTGAGGGACGGAGAACAACAGCAAAGGTTAAAGTGCTGCAGGCTGGCGTGTGGTGAGCTGACAACAAAAAGGCTGGGGGGGCGAACGTGGCAGAGAGAAAATGATTAAAAGAGGGACGAAGTATGACAAAAAGGAAGCCGCTATGCATCTGTGACTGACAGCGTTCGTTCAGGACGGCGCAGCAATAACACGTTCGTGTCACAATCCATCAGGAAGGGGAACGACGTGTTCTGCACGGCCATCTCCAGACTGTCATGGCGCATGTTCGTCAACTCCCACTACTTGGAGAAACTGTGCGAAACCTGGGAGACATTCGCGTCTGATAGCAAACCTGCGGCGCGACAACAGCTCAATTAAATTAGCGGAGTCAAATCTGAAAGAAGAAGAAAAGACTGGAATGGTCAGAAACGCCGCTCGCCTCCCTCCGTCTCTGCTCCTCATCTCTATTCTTCCCCTCTCATCCCTTTGTCCTTGCCTTCTCCTTTTGTCTTGAAAAATCCATTTCATTGGACAAAGCCGCCTGACATACCCAAGTCTTTAAGAGAAATGCCAGAATCCATTTCATGGGTGATTATCTCAGGACAATCTGATACCTTAAGTAGCAGGATTATACGAGCCAAGCTCTATTGCGGCTCTGTGTAAAGCCAGAGATCTCTTGACATGTAATCAATTGTGAATGACTGCCTGAAGATAAACAACCACGTGGTTCCCTCGTTGTTCTGACCATTACATTCCACGCGTGTACCGAGCATATTTCTGGCGTCATTCTTACGGAATAACGTTCCATCCCCTCCTCCAGCTCTCAGTTCCTTCATTTACCTGCCGTCTCCACTTTCTCCCTCCGCTGCTCCTCAGGGAGGCATAGAGGTGCTTAGCAGTAAGCAGCCGGGCTAAACCTTTATACCCTCCGCAATGAGCTCCAAAAAGGGAGGACGGAAGAAAAGAGGAGCAACCACTGCGCCTGAACCCCTCATTAAAGTTCCCAAATCCAATTGTCTTGGCGAGGCAAAGGCCAGGTGAGGCTCTGATATTTGGACTTCCAGCGCAGCGGTCTACTGAGGGATGTGCATTCGGACTAAAGACAGAACAACGCCCGTCAGCAAGGAGACAGTTCTGCTGATTGGATGAACGCGGTTTACTTTTTAAGGGCAAACCAAAGGCACCTGCTGTACAGTAGCAAACCTCGGATGCACGCGTCATTCGTGAAGCCAGACAATGAAGTGTTTTTCTCTCCGCCGCTTCCTGTTTTGGGCCTGTAATCTCTGGGCGCTTATCAGAGCATCGCTGAGTGGAGTTTTATCTGACCCGCCAGGTGTCACGGTGGAACGATCCCCGTGCTCAGTGCGACCCCGACCAGCGGCTGCTCTCAGCTCCTCCCGGCTCTGCCTATTGATTTTCATGACGACGCCCAATAATTGAAAGGACATCCATCACCCTTTAATTGACAAAGCTAATCAGGTTTTATAATTGGATGGGCTTTACTTTAGTCCAGTCCCCCTCTAACTCGCCCTTTTTCCCTCCACTTCCGCACTCACTCTACTAATTTAGCTCTTCCTCTTGGTGGCCGTCACTCCATCGTTCATTTCCACTTGACGTAATTGCTGGCGAGGAACTTTAGATTCTCTTTGTGTGTGACCTCTCCACATGACTGACAGCCACATGCAGATAATCTGTGGATGTGAGGGGCTCTTCTCACAGCTGACCTCAGGCCAATCTGTGTTGTTGCCTGAGCCTTCAGTTCAGCTCCTCAGACTTGCTCCAGGGCTGGCTGGTTAGGGATCAGTTTCTCACTTGAGACGGGTTAGTTTGGGCTTATAATTCACCTGCTCCAAGGCAATGTACCTGGCTCCTGTTAAAAGTTTGAACTTTTGCTGCATTGGCAGTCAGCACAATGTCTGAACCTGATAAACCTCAGCTCTCTCTACCTGCACCTTTCTCTCTCCTGCATTGATAAATAAAAGCTTTGCAGCCGCTCCCGCGCCTCCTCTCTGGGCATTCATCAAGAGATGTGAGAATATATTTCATCCCATGGCCAATCCTAGTCACTTGCCTGAAGATGAATAACAGTGGAGTTCTTAAGGTCAGGGAAATATGGCTACTAAAACTCTCAAAATGAGCATGACCATTGCTATCTGCACAATACAGTTGTGCCATCTCTCAGACAGTCCTGGAGAAATAGGGTTCAAATATATGAGATCTATGGACCACTGACCACTTGGCCACACCATTAGATCTACAAAAATTAAACAAAAACAACAAAAAGCTTTAGACAGATGAAATCTCTGATGTGCTTTGGACAATTCGTTAGGTTAAACCTAATTTAAAATTCTGCTCAAAGTTCACTTCAGCACCTTCATTACACCCATTAAACCAAATAATTGTTATTGTGTTGTCCTAATTCCACATACCTGAGAATGCAAGCACATTTTCCCCACTCTCCTGTTGGTGCCCTCCAACACCTGCCTGCCATTTTTGTCCTGGCACCCTTCCAGCCTATTTATTATTTGCCCCACACAGGTTTTGTGTACCTTCATCTTCGGCTCCATTTGCTTTATGAAAATGATCCCGCCTGGGTCAGATGTGTTTGCTGCAACACTAAGCCGTCTGTTGCAATACCAGAAACCATAACGTCATCTAACATGTGCAATTTCTGTCTTAATGAGGGAGATTAGAGATGTTTGTAAGGTCCTCAGACAGAGGGTGTCTTATGCTGCGCAATAACCGCGGCTCCCCCAGCAGTAGCATTGTTTGATTACATTGGAGGAGAAGGGTGTCTTTTGTTTCAGGGGTAAGTTTTCCATCTCAGCTAATAGCCTGCAGACATGGTTGAAGTATGGGAGTTGCTGACAAGCCAAAACCATCTTGCGATTTTGCTTATTATAATACTTCACACAGCAATTGTCTATGGGAACACATCTGCTGGAAACAAATTGGGACAGGCATTCTTCAGAGGCCAGCGCTCTGCTCTGCACTGTCAGTATAAATACTGAGGAGCTGTGTGTGTGTGTGTGTGTGTGTGTGTGTGTGTGTGTGTGTGTGTGTGTGTGTGTGTGTGTGTGTGAGTGAGTGAGAGAGAGAAACAATGACTGGCATCCTTGTGTATATGTCTTGCCTCTCTGGGGAGGAGCTGCTGACCTTTGATGATGGCTCCACTGAGCTCCCTGGTTCACTGCACAAGCCAGAATCAGCTATCAATTCGCAAACGTACGGGCGTCCACACTCACACATGCACGTAGCCTTAACATGTATGTTTCCCATTCACATTCACAGCGTTACCTTAAGCAGATGATGTATGAGCCATACACCCCTCTGTCTCCATACATGTTTATTAGATTATGTCAACCAGCAGAAGATACATAAGTTTATTTATTCAGTAGCATGTGACGACCAAGTCACCACTGAA
The DNA here is from genome assembly GCF_900634795.4 of Betta splendens. Taxonomy (NCBI): domain Eukaryota; kingdom Metazoa; phylum Chordata; class Actinopteri; order Anabantiformes; family Osphronemidae; genus Betta; species Betta splendens. Next base: position 8,850,467 of record NC_040890.2, read on the forward strand.
ACTCAGTGTTTACTAAGATCAGACAAACACTATTCATAACATTTTCTCTATGAGACAACACTAAGACTCATGTCTAGATAGGAAGCAGGCCTATCTTTCTGTCTTTGATGTCTGTAGGGAGCGACAGAGCTCTCTCTTCATGTCCATCTGGTCGGCAGTGGACCCTGTGGTGCTACTTTCCACTCAGCTGCCGGCACGGGCTGCATGAGCTTTATGGTTTCTAATCCTGACAGCACATGTCCTATTAATGACTCACGGAGAGCCACAGTACTGGCTGTTCCACTAACACACGCACACGCACGCACACACACACACACACACACACACACACACACACACACACACACACACACACACACACACACACACACACACACACACACACACACACACACACACACACACACACACACACACACACACACACACACACACACACACAGTATATGCACGCAACTAAACTTAAATTCACTACAGAACTAGAACAGCACTGAGCACGTGTGTTTTCACACCTGATTTGACCTGTGGCACATTATCTGGCAGGTTGTGTTTTAATCAGAAAAGAGACGGTTTCGTACTCGACTCTATTAGCAGGTCAGAGAGCATCCCAGGCGCAGTGCAGGTGAGGAGACTGTACATCATCCTAGCAGTGAGTGCCAGGAAAGTATTAATTACAAATGATTGTCTAAAAAGGTCACACAGGTAGGGACGAGCCAGCGGGACTGCGTTAGAGCCATTATTTAATCAGACCACCACGTTTCCTTTTTCGCGCCAAAGTAGAACATTATGTAAAAATGAAAAGCGTGAAGGAATAAAAAAAAAGCTTCCATCTCCTTCTCCTCCTTGGATAATGGACATTGATTGTGTACAGTGTTTAAGTCTACAGCTTGTTGTCTGGATGACTTAATGCTGTGCATTATACTGGTAAAAACACTTTCTTGATGAGAGTGTTGTGCTTCTTACAAACTTTGTAACATGATCCTGTGGCTAAAACACCTTTTCATGCACTGAGGTTTCTTTTCTTTCAAGGAGTCGAACGGCTGAAAGGCTGGTTTGCTGTACTGTATGCAGGGGGTGCACTCACTCTGCGGGCACTGCTCGCTGGTGCAGTTGAGGGACTGGAGATCGAGGCCCTGGCAGTCCTTGCCCCCGGTGCCAGGTGAGGGCTGGGTGCACTCCCTGGTCCTCCACATCGAACAGTCCGCGCCGCACGTCGACCACTTGCTCCACTCGCTCCAACCTCCATCTACTGCAAATACACATAATAAAAAGTAAGGGTGAGGGCACAAACACACACACAGCAGCAGCAGCAAAAGCTCAAACTGATTCACTTCAAACACTCTAGATTTTAGCTCACAGGGACAAACTATTGATTGAAAGAAATGTTGACGAGTTTCGATAAAACAAGCTGTAACGTCTTACAAACAGTGCGAAGGGGTAAAAGTCTACACAGCGAACGTCACAGGCAACGGTGGCGTAGAAGCAGTGGTGCATTTGCGTGCGAGACGAGAACAACTGGTGGAATTACTCTGTTGCCGTCCTGTGCAAACTCGCTCGCTCCGGCAGGGAAAGCGCGATGACGACATGCAAATCCACGTGCACACACTCCAAGCCACCAGATGCACAGCGAAGCCCGAGCATGTAAAACTGCTAGGGAGAGACATACTGTCTCTATTCTGCTTCTTTTGTTTATTTTCAGCATGGAAATCAGATGCAACTAAAATAAACCCCAAAGGTCCTGGTGCCTTCGCAGACCCAATTATCAATTGAGTGAAATAATGACCCATCACGTCCGCGTTTCACGTCCGGGCGCAGGCAAATGCGTCTCAATTTAGAAATTCTCCTCAAAACCATTAAACCATTGTGATTAAAATAAGCCCGTTTTATTTCTTTTCATGTGCCGTTACTGTAGCAACATCAGCTTTACCTCCTGTACAGTGTGTCTGAATGCAAAGCACAACAGAGGCGCCCATTACTCCAAGATAAATGTGCGGACATTACACCCGCTGCCTCACCAGAACTTCAAACACCCCACCATCATCAGCAGCAGAAATGGACATAGGCCGGTAATAGTTCGAAGTGCACCTGCTGTAAGGAATATCAGCAGTTTTACCACACACAGAGAGGCAGGCCATTTCACAATGGTGGGGGTAATTCGGCATCATGGCTGGGGGGTGGAGGGTGTGGGGGGGGGTAGCTGGGAGTAATATCGAGAGTGACACAGCACCGTGCCTGGGGAAGGTTACCATAGGGCTAATGGGAAAAAGAGCAGTAATGAGCTCTCATGGGGAAAACCCACTGTCTGTCTGTCTCTCTTTCCAAATGCAAGGGTGAAAGGGACCAGATGAGAATCACCAGCGCCCCCCCACACACACACACGCATAATAGTGCATGCTATGACAGAAGCAGCTTCCTCCCAGCTGACCAAGGGCCAAGGAAACCTAAGTGCTCATTAATCCTATAATAAAGAGTTCAGGGGGCATGACCCCCAGAGAAGCAGTCTGACCCGCTGCAGGTCACAGGCTTTGCTTCATAAAACATAAGTGCGGTGCTGCGAGGTTATTCAGGAGGCATATCCACTGCAATGATGCATAAGTGTAACAAGTAATGACTTTGTGGTTTTTAGAGACAGTCCCCGGTGAAAAACAAGATAAAAGCCACCGCGAGCGCCTGAGGCCGAGGCACAGGTGTGCGTCTGCATGTTCGACCGTGTACGTCCTCGAACGCCTCGCCAGAGGATGCGAGGGTGCATTTGTGTGTGTGTGGGGTGGGATGCTGACACAGCTCAGGCCTCTTAGCAGTCAGATCCATTTGGCAGAGAGAGCAGAACCAATCAGATAATTGTCCTTGTTTGGCATTGAATGGACCCATCCGTGGGCCAGTGGGCTGATTATCCAGGCTGGGAATGAGAATGATTGAATAGCGAATTACATCCTAATGAATATATTATGTCGCCCCTCAGTTTATCCACACCACTGTGAAATAAAGGGATGAGATCAACATCTGCCCTGATGAGGTGATGAAATTCTACCCCTCTCTTCTATAGCAAAGCGAGACTAATGGCAGAGCAAATAACATTTTGGAAAGGAAACAGGTTGTTGCTCATGAGAATGTGGATGAGACACAAGCACCGTGACCGAGGAAGATTAAAAAAAGGGCAGTCCTTGGTGGTCTTGTCTCACTCTAAATCGCTTTTGCAAATATTTTAATAACAGAAAACGCTTTTTACAGGAGCAGAGACCAAAAGATATTTTGGACGACGAGTAAGTCAATCCGATAAACGCAGTGAAGCAAGAACACCGATCACACTTTAATTTCTCTTTTTTTTTCAAGATAATGTGAAAATCGCAACCAAACCTCATTCTCTTACTTCCACATAAGAAAATTGTCATACAAAACCGCTGTTTCCCCGTTCGCGTCTGTGGAAAGATATTGTTAACGCTATAGCAAAAAAGCACTGCAGCTGATTTTCAATCATGCAGCCCCACAGGTTTCAGGTCAGGCAGGTCTCCGAGAAGGAACAGTAATACAATAGCCTGGTGGCAGGCCCCCATTTGGACATGCTGTCACGGGGAGAAGCAAAAGGAACCAACCTTTCTTTACAGGTCGGTAGGAGGGCCTGTTTGAGACTTTGCTGTGAAAATGACAATGACTGCTGACGGACACAGTCTGAGATCGTTGGACACCCATCGTTTCCATGTCCTTGAGGGGAACAAGGGGAGGTAGACGAACCACTGAGACCAGCGGGTCAGCTTCTCTGCTCACACTGTCCTGTCAACATGTGAGTAAGCGCCTCTAATCCCAGTGTTCAAAGGCTGATGAAAATAAAGCCACAGAAAAACCACAGAGCCATGCAGGGGGCTGCTAGCATGGCCACAGAAGTGGGTGATGCAGCAGAGATTAATCACCAAATAGAATTCTTCTGTTCTGATATTATGTTGTTGTTGTTTTTTTCAAAGTTGTGATGCAGCGTGCAATCAATAACCGAATTAATGCCAGTCTGGCTCCTTATGTTGACTGAACTACTAGAACAAACCAACATGGCACAGAGCGGAGAATGAGGGATATGAAGCAGGTGAGCCAAAACAAATGGCACTGAGAGATTAAAACCAGCACTGAGAGAAGGTCATTACCAGATGGCTGCCATCTTCTCATGTATTTTTTCTGTTCATTTTATGAATCACTGCCTTTATTTATTCTCTTGGATAATCTATACAGTCTTTGGTGCAGTCTCTGATAATATGAGGAGAAATATCAAAGCAGAACTAAAGACTTGCAGTGCAGACAGTACACATATGGCTTCTAACACACACACACACACACACACACACACACACACACACACACACACACACACACACACACACACACACACACACAACAAATACACCAGCCCCGAGTCTGTTTATTTTCCATCTAGCAGAATTCTCACGACTCCTCTGGCAAGCCTGAGGGATCAGTACAATATTTAAATCATTTACACCAGTTACAAATCTCTTCAGGTTGTTTGCTTTCTCTAACACATCGGGCAACAGTTCAGTTAATTTGTGTGGGGGCAGGTGTCACTGTAGCGCTTCCAAAACTGGGGACGAACTATTTGCTGTTGGCTCACATAGTGTGTCTTTGTTGGACGTGTTGCCGTGCTCTGACATTTTGCCACAACTGTTGGCTCTGACCACAAGTTAGCGCAAGGGGGGACGTCGATGAAGGGGTGAGGGGTGGACTGCAGGATGATGCGGGATGCTGTGGCGGGATGTGATGAGATGGGAACAGGGGAGGGGGAGGAGAGAGGGGAGGAGGTGAGCTCCTGCACTGGTTAGTGGACGTCTCAAGTGTGGATCGGCGCCGCTCTGAGCCGCAGGCTGCAGCCTCGGCCTCCTCCGCAGCAGCTCCCCGCGTCTCTCCCAGCGTGGAGCCCATCTGATCTGCCACACAGGCCTTCGCCAACTCTCATTAAACACTTTGGAGACTTAGACAAAAATACAGATGAGCCGCTCTCGCTTCACACTTTCCCAGTAAGAGGTGGGAGCTCACATTTAGAACAAGAGTCATCGTGAATAGAAGTGGAGAGGTCTGTTGCCGAACAGGCCGCCGTCGATGGCGTCGGCCTGTTGAAGCTCACATAATGGATGCGTATTAAAATGTGCCTCCGTGTCCGTGGCTGAAACTACCTCGCTCTGTTTTTTTTTTCCAATGTAGAACAACACATAGCCACGGGCAGTTCAAGCAGAAATATATACAGACTTAACTGGGCAACACAGAAGCAAATTATAGCCTGTGTTGGTACCAAATGTAAATTGATTTGTTTCCAGTAAATTTTCATTCAGATGACAGCACATCTTTGTGCCCAGAGGAGGAAGCGGCAGCTACAAAATACACACTTCATACTTTTTTGTGGACCACTTCAAATATGTCATGCTGCAAGTGTAACGCAGCAGAGAGCTAGTAATCAACAATCTTAGTCCACATAATTAACAAACTCAAGACCGGCATTAAATTACAGCATTTTAAAATATGCACTGTGGAGGAAAAAAAATGCTTTCAAGTCTATCTCTCTCAACAGTAAGGAACAATACTTGTGAATCCAAATGTCAGCCGTGTCTAAATAAATAACCTGATGTGTATCTGCAGCATTACAGCTCCCGATGTAATTCAGTCTTCTTAAGTTCTTCTCCACTGAAATGGGCTGAAATCACTGTCTGCTGTGCATCTGGTCGACCAGACCTAGAAAGGCTATAAGCAAAGTTATAATTAAAGTTGTTATCCACTATGTAGGGATGCTCTCTGCTAGGCTGGTCTCATCTGTTCCCCGTCACTGAATGCGACCCTTATGAGAGCTTCTATTAAGCCTGATGATTCATACATGTACTAATCAAAGTGAGGATTCAGATGTATTTCGGGGGCCGCCGCTGCCGGGCTGTGTGCGAGTTGGATGACAAATGATTGGAGCAGTCAGTTAATCTTGGTGGATTTCAGAGTCACATCTGTGAGTACACAATTGAGCGGCCGAGCCACTCGTGATTGGAAACAACAGCCTCTCGTCCCCGGGCTTTGGCTTGGTGCACTTCGGCCTTAAGGGGAGGGCGGAGGGGTGGAGAGGGGCTTCTGTGGATGCCGACGGCTGTGGCTAAACTTCACCACTGAGGGAAGGATGGCAGCCAATACACTCCTCAATGTCTCCTCGTCCTCGCGTCAAGGGGGGATAAAAAAAAAAAAAAAAGACGAGTTCCTTTGACGAACCACGTTCACTGGACACAAAGCGATTTGTGTCACAGCACCCAAAGGGTTGAAATTACACACTTTCTCCTTGCGAGGCGACAGAAGGCTAGAGGAGGGTGGGGTTCGGTCTAACAATAGCAGCTTGGACTGACATTAATCTCTGTAAGCTCTAGGAGGTCAGTACCCTGCGTTGCTGTTGGGGAATGTCAAGCATCCCCGGACACCCCTCTAATTCCATTACACGTTGCTCCGGCACTAATAATTCCAAATCCACCCCGACAGCATCCGGAGCGTTGTGCATCTCTGTGCTTCCTTTGTCTTCCTCCGGCCGTATTCCAGCGGGCCGTGTTACTGTACTTACACTCACGCTCCACGTCTCGTGATGTCTTTACATGGGAGATGTGTAACACAGCACCCTGATTCACTGGGGAAGATAACCCCTGTTTTAGACCGGGAGAAGCTGTCACTGCCAGAGGTGTTGGATTTCCCTTTCTGCCATTTACCGAGCGTGGGAGAGTTCTCCTGCGGTCAGCGCGGCTGCAGCGGCACAGCTATATATCCACGGTCGGATCTGCTGGCAGCCAAACAGCCAGTGCTTGTACACAATCGAGCAAAAGAATTCCTCTAGTTCTTGCTCTGTTTCCCCTCTTTGCTCCTCCACTCTGGGCTTTGTTCCTGCCTCCCCTACACTGTATCTGATTCCATCTGTCTCGATCCCCGTTCCACCGTACACCACCTCCTCTGCTCATCCAGCTCTCTGTCGCTATCTCTCCACTGTCAGGGGGCTAATGTGGGACTGCAAATGAAGCAGCTTGACTTCCATCTCCGGCTACCAGGGATCGATGCGCGTTGCTCCGTCTCAGCCAGCCAAGGGAGAATGAAAGTTTTCACACATAAACACGGCACGCAGGCCGCCATCATTCAGCTTTTTATTGCCCATATTTACTACATGGCTTGAGTAGCTCCCAATAACAAATGTACTAGCTGGCGTGACACAACGCTGAGGCCGGGCCGATGTCTCTTTAAGGAGACAGGTAGGTGAAATAAAACCAGGCAGAAGAGATAAGTGAACAGAATGGATTCTCCGGAGTTCGTCCTCGCAGCGACGGCGAGCGGCCTCCAACATTGCTGTGCAAGCAGGAAACAACCGCAGCACTGACATCTAAGAAACAACCCAGGTGTGCTGGTGCAAAAGAGCAGCCAAAATAAAGATGAACTGACTTTTCAGATGCAAAGAAAGGCAAAAAGGAAGCCACAGGAAGCCAAGCACCACAGGACAAACGAGGTTGCCTGGGAGTTACCTGGACAGGTGGCCATGCAGGCACTTTTCTGGACGTTTTGCCCCTCACAGGACGTGCCTCCATTCAGTGGCGTGGGGTTGGTGCAGCTCCGACTCCTCTTCTGCCAGCCACGCCCACACACAGCACTGCAGGACGACCAGGTGGTCCACGTGGACCAGCCGCCGTTGACTGTCAGACCAGTGCCAGGGGGATGGAGGGGTGAGGGGAGGGGGGGGTAGATGGATGAGGGGACAGAGCAGCCAGGATTACCCGACATGCACTACGGAAAAGAGGTGTGTTGCGCTAGAATCATTGTGAATGCGGTTACACTCTTTGGTTCAGCACTGCAAGGTGAACTAAGGGAAGAGCAGGAGCAACGGGGGATGCTTCCTGCGTCCACGCTGAATTACAACCAGCTGCAGTGGGATCGAAATGGCTTCAACAGGGAACAGAAGTCACGTGACAACTTGCCATCTTTGACCTGATCTCTGAGGAAGACAGTCGCTGCAAAGAGGACATTTTTTTTAAAATATCCCTCCAAACTGAACCAAGGTAATGCAAAGACATCCTACAGTCAAAAATACAATCACTGAAAAGAATGTGCCATTTGAATTCAAACGCTCATGCTCTTAAATGCATAAAAAGCAACGGCCTCCCCTTGGAAATGCCAGCGCGCCGCTGGAAAATAAATACATCAAAGGTCTTCACATTGTGTCCTTCATACATCCACCAGCTATTTCACACCATCACGTGTCATTCATCAAACTCAAGTATTCTTTGAACTGCAGCGAACACTGCAAATTATTCCTCCTTTACGCAGTATTTCAGACTGACACTCCGGGCGCCGGGTTGCCATCGCTGAAGCTGCCTGCTGCACCCGTGCCCGCGCTCTAAACCTTAACACCAACGGGCACATAATTGGTGGCGTATCGCTTGATCATAGCAGATGATTACATCAAATCACACCGGTTTAATTCCAATCAGCTCCTTCCTGTAACGTGGGAAGAGATACGCAGATTCCTGATTTAGTGACTCGAACGGTGCTGTGGCTCCTTCTCTGTACATGCTCCCTTCCTAATTTCCCCCCCTAACTCTCTCCTGTGCTTGTCGTGGCTGAATCATTTCCTAGCCCTCTTTATGCGATTGATTGCCCGCCATGGCGAGGTAAATTGCCAGGCAACTCAGCCCCTGATTACATCTTAGCACAAAGTGCAGTCACACCAGCCAGGCTTTGTTAAAATGCATCTGGCCCCCTGTTGAACCCCTTTTGAAAAGTAGTGGTTATTATTACTTTCTACAGCCACAGATCAAGTAGCACGGTTGGACGGTGATGTTCACAGCTAACTGGAGCTTTCGTTCCCTTGGCATCGACATCTAAGTGAGGTCTTGTTTTGGACAAACCCTCTTCTACTGTGACTTCGCCTCATTTAATTAGCATTTCTCATCTTGTCAACCATAAAGTAAGAAATACAGCCGCACGCGATTTATTCTTAGGCCCAATATTGGAAGTTATTGTTTGAAAAGACAGAAAGGAGTAGCAGTGCAGAAGTTTTCAACACCATACTCATTTCAACAACAAGCTAATCTATTATATCAATCTATATCAACAGTATAAATGACCACACTGTATAATGTAGTGTGCTTTAACTGTGCTGAAATTAGCACATCTGATATTAAAACTATTCATCATGCACATGCCTTAACATTTGCAGTTTGTGGAACTACTGCCCAAGAAAAACGCTTTCTCTAACGACATCCAAACGACAGTGTTTTTGTTACTACCTAGTTAAATAACTGATTAATATAAGTATTAGATCAAACTAAATGAAAAAGAGGCAAGTAAATACATGATGGTGTTCTCATGCTAATATGTTACTGTATGTGCAGAATAGAAGACTTTGCTAATTCTCTATAATATAATGAAAGCAGTCCTGAGTCCTCTGTGCTAGACCCTGACGTCTTCTGAACTGGACTCCAACCTTCAACCAAAACTCCAGAGATTTCACTGAGAGCGTTTGTTGGCTGAAAAGAGTAGCCACAATCTTCATTTTAATTAATATTAAAGTAGTTCCAACCTGAATGAGAAATGCATAATGTAGTGAATTTAGATTTGATCCAACAATTCCTGATCACACACTCGTTTCACCAGGGATGCAGTGCAGATCTTGTTTTTCGTGTATTTCGAATGTAAAAACTCCACAAAACAGAGTGAATTGCTTAAAAAAGGAAAGCCATTAAATAGAATCCCCTCAAAAACTTTACACTCATTTCTGCTGTATAACACATTTGTAAAAGCAGAAGAGGTTTGCAGACTTCAACACAACAGTGTGTGATTAGTGCTGTGTGATGGGTTTTTGTTCTAACTTTACAGCACTTTCTAGAAGGCTCTGCAGAAACTGTGTCAAACGACTCATTTTGCTTTCATGGTGCATTCCCATGTGATTTACTGCTCCTGTTTGCATGTAGTTGAGTATTAAGCCAAGCTGTAATGTATCCAAAACTTTAGTAGTGCCAGTACCCGAGGAACCCTCTGTGATGGAAAATATGCTGTTTCTCTGCATTTTAATAAAGGTCAGGCTGCTTATCAAGCCAAGTCATTATTTACAGTTTGCTGTTAATTGAATTTTCCTTCTCCTACTGGATCCACTACGAAGGAGGAGGAAGATGGCAGACCGGAGATCTGAGACTGCCAGCTTTGGTGGAACTACTGCCAGGAACATTTAAGTTCTGCTAATTAATGTGCAGATCCACCACTGTGTCTTTAGCCATTTAGGATGGGGTAATGGATTGCTTACCGAAAATTTCACTTGATTTATGCAAGTTTGCATCATATGTTAATACGGTGATACAGTTGAGTCTCGAATTACAGTCAACATGCGGAGGCTCATGTGGAAATTCACTGAACAGAAGCAACATGCACGTATCATCGTCGACCTGGGCAGAATGTGTGTTTGTATATTTTGGAGCTCGGGGTCCAGACCTCTCATTAGCCTCGTCTTTGACATCTGCTGAAAGAGGTTATCACCTACCGTAGACCAGGACGGTGGCAGAGGCGCTTTTGCGGCGAGCAACAATGTTTTTGGCCACACATGTGTAGTTGCCTGTGTCTGCCAGCCGGGCTTTTTTGATGACAAGATTATGGTCAGCAGTGATGAAAAAATTGGGGTCGCTCGCTGGGTCGATCACATCCTCGTTTCTTTGCCACTCCACCTGAAAATATGTTGCAGTGGTCAAAAATTCATTGTATTTCAATAGAAGCCCTCTCTATTTGTGTTGCACTACAGTGACCGGGCATGATGTGGATGAAAACGGGTTTCCATGGACAACAACTAAAATAAAATAAAAGAACACAGGTACTTCACGACTAAAAGGCACAAGTGTGTTTGTTATTGCAGCTTTTATTTTGGAGGGATGCCTTTGTAGCTATTTGTAGTCTGTGAATAAAGCCGATCATAGTTGGTAAAGTTTCTTTGCCCTCTTTCAAAAGCCAAAGTTGATCTTATTCCTGTTTGGTTTGCTTCGAGATTGGCTTGCTTGTTTTCGTGCCCTCACTTGACCTTGTGCTGTCTCGAGAGTAGCTACAGTATGGCAGCGTTGCTGTTGGTTTACTGTCGGTTGCAATGCTACATATAAGTGTGTTTTCTTCCTCTTGTGCGTCAAGCTTGCTTTCTCCCGCAGTGACTTATGCTCTGATGTTCTTTTGTGGAGAACTGCGGTTGCCACCTTCCTTCCCGTTTCTCTACAAGCTGTCCCTGCACTGTCAAGCTGTGATTGGCTAGTGCGCTGCTCCTGGGCGCTGGGCTGTCCTACCGCTTGGCCTAACCTCCTCTCACGTTGTTATTAGAGCGGTTAGTGTCTACGTGGGACTGGGAAAACGCAGCAGATGAGGTGAAACAGCTGGCCCCAGTCTGGTCTTCTGACCACAGGCACACATCACCGAAAGACAAGGAGATGGGGGGTGGGTGGGAGGGGGAGAGAGAGTGCAAAACAAAGGGAGAAAGTGAGAGACTTGAGCAGAGCAGGGATGTATGATAGATACAGAGCATGTACATGTAGAGGGAGGAAGCGATGGCTGCGAGTGAGGCAAATAGAGCCATTAATTATGGATAGGTCTTTAGAGATGCCAAACGGGGAGTGAAGCCTCCGAGCCCATCCTGAGTGATGCGACCAGATGATGTGATATATGACTTTTCAGAGATGTAGGAGAGATAATAAATCAATCACGGGGGATAATTAGAGGCGTAATTTATCCGTACAGGATTGTTCCCATGCTGGGGAGTTAATGCTGCGCCACTTTGCGCTCTTTGTCCTACTGGTGAGGAAAGGGTAAACGGATGCTAGATGGGGTCCTATAAATATCTCCTGTATCTGTGTCTCACCTCAGCTTGTGGCACTCCCTCGGGGGGATGGCATCGCAGTAACACCTCCTGGTCCAATGCTGCTTCTTTACCCTGCGGCTCCTCCTCAAAGTTCTTCCTCAGGTCTGGAGGAAAAAAAAAAACAGACACACAACCAATTAGTATATTTGCAATGACTCGTGAGGCTCGGACGGAATATTTCCCCTCCACAGAAATTGGCCCGGTGACGTTTCCAAATTTTCCACTCTTGGAACATCCGCCCGTGGCCTCGCGGAGCATGTTGCACTCCAGTTGGCCCCCAAACCACATGGGGATCAGTGGCACCAACCATGTTACTTATTACAGGCTGCCTTGCTGGTTCAGAGATGCTTGTCTGCTGCCAGAGGGGCTCGGCATCAAGCAGAAGCAATTGCATTACCCCTCGCCTCTCCTCTCCTCTCCCCTCCCACCCCCTCCCCTCTCTCCAGCACCCGCCAGCCTCCAGCTTCCATTTGTATGAGGGGCTTGGAGCGGCCACACGAAAAACAAAGCCCTGAGGCGCCTGGACAAGAGGCTCCTGCAAGCCGGGTTGGCTGCATGGGGCTTCACATTACGTCTCATTGAGTACGTTTACTATTGTACCATGTCCTGCAAAGTACAGTATTTGTTTTATATCCAGGCTATGAATTACACAGGTAACTGGCAATAATTGGTTTCTGTAAGTCAAATAAATGCGGGTTCCTCTGTATCTGACGAGCCCGACAGCCTGCTGGTAGCCAGTGGGTTGGCACAAATTCGATGTGCTCGCCCTGCGTTTTGACCGTTTTATAAGCAGCTGCTGGCGACTGACAGCCGGGGTTGAGTTCCTTTAAACACATGTTGAGCCTGTCCAGACCCATCACACTGAGGGAAACGTAAAGACAAGCGTAGAGTGTCAGGACACTCAATTTAATTAGATCAGATACAATGAGAGATGGGCTGAATGTATGAATCTGCTAAAAATGAAATTTCTATTCCACTAAACTGAAAGTGCTTACTTGCCTAAACCAAACTTCATGTGAGACACAGGACTTGAGAGTTTGTCAATCCTGCAAGTGAAATTAAACTCTTCAAGTTCTTTGCAACCTCTTTCCCACCAACAGATTCATTATTTAACTAATAATAAGGTCAATATGTAATTAGGTTTGGTTGAGCCTCTGTGGCTGGAGTATAGTTGCACAGTTAGATATTTTGAGAAGGATGCGGCTGGATGTGAGTGCGGGAGAATATAAGTTGGTGGGTGTCAGCGGTTATTATAATATATCTGTGTCTTTATCTTACTGTACGTCTAACTGACTTATCTGAGCTCTCAAACAAGGCTGGATAATGAATGTGGTTTCCAATTGCCTGCTGGTTTGGAGACAGCGCTGTGTTCGCCCATGTCTGGAATAATGCATCTATAAGCAGGAATAATAGGCAGAACGCTTTAAAATACTCAAATGTAAAATGGTTTCTTCTAATAAAGCTCCTAGAGGCTGCAGCGAGGGGTGTAGCTGTGTTCCCCAGACAGATTTATGATTGCTTCACAGCAATAAATTTCAAATCTGTTTTTATTCCAGTTACTTTCATGGGGATCATTGCTGATTTACTGTATCCAGTGAAAAATATGCTCATGAATACTCAAATTTAGTGTTCCTCTTTTTCATTTAAGACCGCCTTCACGCAGATGCGTGCCCCTCTTACACAGTCTACTGTTTTGTTCTTGTGAGTAGAATCACAAGAAGCTAATTTACCTACACTGTAATTACAGTAAAATACTGTGGCGCATCAGACCAGGCCTCGCGGCTAACTGGTAGATCACAGTTAGTGCTAGTGAAAATCCTCTCATTACATATTGACATGCAGCAATTAGGCATCTTGTTATTTGCTGTGGTGTTTGCAGTGGTGACAACACAGCGATCATGTCCAAGTGCACTCACAGGCGATCCTAATGTATGCTTTCTGGCTCTTCTGGGTCCCGGTGGTGCTCCAGGCCACACACTGGCACCAGTACTCGTCGAGGCCGAAGATCTTCTCCACCTGCTGCCGCGTTATTTCAATTGTCACCTGCATGACAGGCTGAGCTGCAAAGCAAACACAGGAGAGGCGAATGAGCGCCGGCTCATCCCCATCAGCTTGAACAGCAAAACGAACGTAAACATTCCTCGTCGGAAAGACAACGTGTGAGCCGTACGGAACCGCCGTGGTGCGTTTTGTACCTTGAACAAAAAGTCATTTTAAAAAGGCAGGCAGAGTAACCATAATCATATACAAACAGAGAGCTTGTTAACGGAGGAAAATGAGAGCAGTGCCTCACAGCCATCCTTTGTGTAATTTAGGCATTAAACCAGCAACAGTTGAGAAACAACAAGGAAGCGCTGAACAAACACTCCACAAAGAAAAATACTCAACCTGCTTCGCTATTATTAAATCCAAGCGGGAGGAAGAGTTCACAATCTATGGAGCGTTTCCACAGCAGCGTTCATATAAGTGATGCTGCTGGAACGCAGAGCAAAAATTGCTTTATTGCTTTTCTAGCAACGACAGCTCCGCTCCAAACAAAACCAGGAGGGAGCGCATTCTGCCAAAACAGTGCCATCTTTTTTTTTTTTTTTTTTTTAAACATTTGAGAAACAATCTTTCATTTTTCATTTGACCTTTTTTCTGGGACTTGTTTTTTTCTTATGCTGAGCCTCAAAGGCTTGGTAAGGCCACGTGTTTCCCTTTATTTTCATTCTGATGAAGAGATTGCCATGTTTTCCTTTTGCTTCCAGCTGTGTGTCTGTCTCATCTCCTCTCTCTGGGGTCACTTTTGATGACAGAAAGGTGCTGAACCTATTATATCAACACAGAACCATTTTTCAGTCAGAAGACTTTTTTTTTTTTTTTAAATGACAAAGTAGCACATACAGTGCTGCGTATTTAAGTCTCAACAGAGAACCGCTCTTCAACTTCCATTTACATAAAAGCACTTTGTGGCACTCTTACACTCCCCTCGCACACTTGATCTGTCTGCAATGATCATTTCCAGCTGAAGACGGATGCTGACTGAAGCTTGACTCGGTGGCACCTATCAGGTCATCGAGCCTATGGAGGAATTACATAAAGCGCTCGGAGAATATTCATGAAATCGAGAGTTTTTCGTAAACAAATTGCAGCAAACTCTGCAGAGTGCAAGGCGGCCCAACGGTGAGACGATCCGTCAGGGTAAAAAGCAGACTGGCTCCATTGCCAGCCACCACACAATGATAAGTAGCTGAGGGTCAGCGGACGGCCCCCAGTGTATTGGAGCATATATATGCACCAGATTATACTGTGAAACAGGCGATGTGAGTACTGTATATGTGAACTGAATACAGATCCGAAGGGCTTCACCTCAATGTTTAAAATGAACCCAAGCCGTGTAAAAGATTTTACCAACATGCATTCATGCGCTCCCTACACGACCAAAAATAAGACAAAGAAATGGTGGATTTAAGAATTTCTGACAAAAATTTGGCAAGCCATTTCTTCCTTTTGCTTTGAAAAAGACCAAATCCTTAAGGAACTCAGCCTCATATTCCCACCTCTCTCTCTATCTGTAGCCTGCTCTGTGTCTGCGCTGAGTGTTTGTAGCACGGGCTGGCTGTGAGCTCCTAAAAGCTAAAACAAATGGGTAAAGTAACAAAATGGGCACTACAGAGAATGAGCAAATGGAGCAGAAGGAACCCTCCTTCCACCTTCCAATCAGCAACATGGCAGCATTTGGCCTCCCACATAAAACCTAGCACACAGAAGAAAAGCATATAGACCTTATAGGACACACAGCGTCTGGATATTCCAGGCAGAGGTGATATTCCTGCAGTTACTGTAGGAATAATGCAGCAGGTCTAAAGTATTAAATAGGGATTAGACAGAGGGAATAATTACATTTAGGTTTGTCTGGGTGATCCGTTATTTATGGACACACGACTGCAACAACATTACAGATGCACTGAAAAAACCAAAACCCTGTTCAAAAAAACAACAGGCTGCACTATGGCCTCAAACCTGAAAGTTAAATTAGGTTAAATTCTGAGAAATTCTCTCAGCCTGAGTGTGGAGAACAATGGAAGCTGTGGAGGGTCCTGATTAAGACGGAGCTCACAGCAGTTACAGTACACATGAAAAATCATGGGGAGAAACACATTTGAAATTCAGCAGTAAGCCTTGTGCGGTGCTTTGTGCGACTCCACTTACAGTAGAGATTCATTTGATTAATGCAACCTACCTTCTTCTCTGAGCTAGAGGGTGAAAGGAATAAAGATCTGTATGGAGATGCAAAGCATGAACAATAGCAACCCGAGGTGAGAAATCCTAAGAAGAGCAATTTGAAGCTCTGCTTGCCAGGGTAATTGCATTCTGTTTCCTTATCTCTTCCTGTCTCCATAATTACCTGCTTTCTGTGTCTGACACCTTCCAGTAACACCGTCGTGAGTCACTCCGTCCAATTTCACTCCAATTAATAAGTAGGACAAAATAAACTCAACACTTTGTGAACAAAACGGTAATTTTACAGCAGGTAATGAGGAGCGCTACAGTATGTGCAGTGCGATGGCCGTCGGCAACAGCAAACGTTGGGAGCGTCGCCCAGAAATGACTGATACAGCAACTACAGTACAGTATTGATCCACACTAAGACGTGTCTTTCAGGACTTCATTACATCAACATTGATTTATAATATAATATTAGAATCGGCTGCCTCCAAGGTGTTAAAAACCAAAAAGGAAGGAGAGGATTCACAGTTCCTTTTCAACGTTCCAGTTAAATCATCACGGCCTCATCTGCAACTCATTTATTAATGAGCTTATGAGGCAAACTTTAACATGGTTATGTGATTGACACTGTATGAATGCTGGGCTTACAGCTGGAACCAATTTATTTTTATTGGAGTGCTACTCACTTAGCAGCGTTTTTTCTTTTTCGAGAAGTACACATCTCCGAGCATTCGAGCACTGAAATGAAGAGATACACTGTGAGGCAAATGTTATAATTTTCAAATGCACGTCTTCCCCTCACTTGGTCATTTCATGGCTAGTTGAGCAGCTCAAGTTCTTTTCGTTTGCTATTTGTTGACTATTTCTGAGACTAAAATCAATATTGCTGTACTAACAAAAGACGAGGACCTTACGTGTCAAGCTATGGTCACGGAGCGTGATTGAGAGTGGAATGCATTGAATTGGCCGACAGCAACACACAGCTAGCAAAATGATTGCATTAGTTTCAATTTCAATTACATTTATTTATATAGAGCCAAGTCACAGTAAAAGTCATCCTGAGGCGTTTTACTTAAAGACCTTACACAAAACTATACAGAAAAACCAACAATCCAAAACTGCTGTTTGAATGTATGTTTCCAAATCTAAAATGCTGCATTATGAATGCTCCTAAACGTCTTAAATCTCATTGATGAAGACCTGATGATCATTGTTGAGCGTCCACAAAGCCTGGACAGACATTTGACAGGTTCTTGTAAATGAATCAAACTCAAGTTGTAAAAAAACAGACATACTGTATGCCTCTATTCCCTATGACAATGCCCTCGATCTTCAAGCAGCTGAGCTTGTATGCAAAAAGGAGCATTCGGGCTCAGACAGACACTAAAGCAAACACGCAGCTCTGCCTCAAGGCACTCTGGGTTTGAACAAATGAAACGGAAGAAATAAAAAGAGGGGACAGGATGCAGAGTGGCTGAGTTCATGAATTAACTGACCCTGCTATTGTATCGTGGAGCTTGTTCCAAAAGTCCTCTGGCAAAGTACAGTCATACTACACAAGCTAATACAAGATCTACGGTACGAAGGAACGTTTACTGCAGCCTGTGTTTTTCTAATCTGCAGTAGAGACAAGATTATTTACACATACAGTCCATTCAAACAGTAATACTTAACAATGGAGAAGCAGTCCCACTGTGTGAGACAAGAGAAGAGATGTATTGTGTGTGTGTGTGTGGCTCAACACACAGGGTAAACATCACTGGGCTCAATCCCTGGCGAGTCGATATTGGGCCTGTCTGACTGCAGGACTTTATTTTTTCTCTCCCTCACTCTTGTTTTCGCAGGCTGTGACCTCAATTCCATAGAGGTCATTTGCTTATCAAAGGCAAGGACTGGAACTTGCAGGTTTTGAGTGCGGGTTCATTGTGACCAAGGAAATTCAATTAGGCGGCATCCCCACTGTTTGTGTGGCTGGGATTCATCAGTGGATATAGGAGGATTAGGGTTGGGTGACTCTACATCAGGGGAACGCAGCGTTTCAAGGGAGAGGCTCCACAATGGTTGAAGGGGAGACATCACAGATGACCGCTTTTAAGAATGCACCGTCCGCACATCCTGGCAACCAGTCAAAAGCAGGCTCTAAGTGTTTCATTTCCTCCCGACGTCCTCCTTTGTACCAGACAGCATCAGTGCCATCACCGAAGACCAGAACTTCTTTTCAAGGGACCAACAATGTGCCCCTCCTCAGACCAATTACCTCAACTGTCCTAAAAAAGCAGAGAAATCCTGACGCTAAGGGAGCTGGTCAAGATAACTTTAGCGCCGCACAGTCTGAAAACACAGGTGCATCGGGACATGCAAGAATTCGATGTTAACCCCAGGTCACCGCTGCATTGCCATTACACCTTCACACTTCTATTAGCATGCAAAGGAGTGCGATGATGGACGCGGGGAGCTAAGAGTGGCAGGTGGTGCTTTAAGCATCTGTCTCATAAGAAGGATAACCTGGCCTTGTGAGTGAAGCATGGCTCCATTAAGGCGCAAAAGAGACTGGAACTGATGAGGGAGGGGCAGAGAGACGCCCCGAGTGCAGCAGGAGTACGTTCACGGGTGTCGGTGAGGTTGCAACTTGAGTCAGTGGAACAGGATTCTGGGTCAAGGCTCTGCCTCTGGTTATGACCGGCTTTTCGAGAGCTTCTTTTGATTGAGCTGTCCATTTTTCACAATGAATGCACACTGCAAGGCCCCGCCAACGCGCCGAACGTCGTTGCAGATTATTCATGGCTGACAAACAATCAATCCGCCCAAGTTCAGTCCAATGCCACTCCAAGGTGGCTCAGGTGGAGCCTTGACGGAGGGCTGAGAGGAGCAAATGGAGCAGCGCAGAAGGCGCTCTAATGGCAGTCGAGAAGCAACACGTGTTTTGAGGTTTTAGCTTCGTTACCAAGTGTCTAGAAGTGGCCGTCTCTATGGTAGCACCCGGAGACGACAGGTTTCTGCACAGTAGAAGCCTCCACCAAATACTTGACATGCTCTTTCGTAATCCTGTTCTATTTTTGCAGATCTAGTTCACTCTTGGATAAAGTGCTGATTAACCGTTCTGATGTAAATGAGGTAGAAAACCTTGTTTCTTCTAATTCTTATGCTGAATGCAGTATTTCCCAAATTATCCTGTAAACAATGTTAAAAAATTAATTCCTTAACATTATTCACTCACATTAGACATCAACTGAAGGAAGCTTGACAATGATAAATAAATAGCTATAAAATATTTACTGGCCTTTATCAGCAAACTAAGCCGAATAAGAGAAGTTTGTTTTTATTTGAATAATGGTAAAAGTCATGACTGAATGATTTTTGATTCATTGATTAGATCTTTCCATACATATACAGTACATGACTGGTGAAAAGAGTATCTATCAACCCCAGATGGGTACAGATGTGCGTACCCTACACACAAAGGAATGAGATTTATGCTGAGAATTGCCGGGAATAACATGGAATTATGACTTACACACTTCATGTGCCCCCGGAGAGTGAAATTTTCACTCTGCAAGAAATTTCACTAGCAAATTTGTGAGTCACACAACACTAACGCTAAGTGCACACAGGATGTCACAACAATGCATCATGCAGCATACTGTACATAAATGACAAAACTGTGGCTTTAGTTGCACAGGTGTTCACAGGTTTGGAACGTGATAATGAATCAATGCA
Source organism: Betta splendens (assembly GCF_900634795.4). Lineage (NCBI taxonomy): Eukaryota > Metazoa > Chordata > Actinopteri > Anabantiformes > Osphronemidae > Betta > Betta splendens. The sequence continues at coordinate 8,870,274 of NC_040890.2, forward strand.
TAAACTTAAGCAAATCTGTTCTCTGTCACCAAAATAAACATATAACCCAATCAATAAATGCATAATGTTAAAACTAGGATCACATTCATTCCACATGGATTCCTCTTCTTACACCGTTTGTCCATAATTAGCAGTGTGTCTAACCTTTCCTTCCTTCAGACAGGAAGGTGGTGCCGTGATTCACCTACGTGCCTTTACCAAAGCGCCTGTGCTGCAATTACTCTCCATCCAACATCCGACCCTGATGATTGGCAAGGGCAGAATGTTCGGGATGCCAAAGTCTTGAGGCTGGGAGTGGCTGCAACCTGCTCCTTTATCTCCCACACACACCTTGTCCTGCCGCGAATGAGAACGTGTCAGAGGTGAAGGCCTTGAGCGCTTCTGCCGCCGCTTCCATTACAGTCTGCAGAGTGGGCGGATCTGATACAACGCTATTCTACACATGAAAGCCATGATAATTTGCTCAGGCTAACATGTTTCTCTTCCCCTCGCCTGACATGGCCTTGGGCACTGAAGTAAATAAGGCAAGCTGCTGCAGGTAAGTCGGCCGGGCCTCCATCTGCTTGCTGAGTGCTCTGCGCCATACAAATTACATTAGGGGTTTGCCCTCCCTCATCACGATGGGCCGGCCCCTCTCGGGCCTTCGGCCAGCACTTTTGTCTGAGGTGGAAGGCAGAGGTTTTTGTTAATCCAATGAAGGTGTGTGGGCGAATGTAAATATTCAGCTAACAAACAGCGTTCAGCAAACAGCCTGGGGGAAAACAGAGGCTACGGCAGCGTTTATACAAAACTCTTTTCACTCTTCTGATATAGTTCACATTAAAATTCATACTTAGCCTAATAATAACAGCAGCGGCATTTTATCGTTTGTCAGACTCATACACTAACTTACACAACATATAACGTTTGTAATACCGTATATTAGTTTGTTTGCAACCAGTGCCAGACAGGAAACATCTTCTGCAAATATAAAGTCATGATATTTTGACTTTATGCATTTCTAAATCCTCAATATGCAACTTAAGCTACCATTACATACCAAATCAATTTCCCCTGCTCTGCCCAGCCTCCCGCTCAGCTACACTCTGCCAAGCTCTCTTCAGGAGAACATGCCAAACCTCAATCAGACGGGTGAAGTGAATTTCTTTGACTGGTGATAATTTAAATCCTCACTCACAATCTTTGACCATTAAGAAACAAATCACTCAAAGAGAAGGTTTGCACACAGGAAAATAAACGTGGCACAACTGGACTGTTAAAAAAGACACAGTTGAAACCATATTCCTTGTCTAGAAACTGTGATGATAACAATAAAAAAGTCCATAAACTCTGGCTTAAAGAATCGAAACAAACAGTAGCTGGACATTCTGAAGGTTGTGCCCCAATAAAAACACTACTGTGCATCTATCCATAAATCTCCTTAAGATCTGTGTAAAGCAGAAACTGATTCATCAGCAGATCATGGCGTAAATGAGTCTAAACTGTATTCTGTAATGGGAATGTATCAGAGTACTTCGAAGTAAATATAAACTTCAGAGTTTAGGTTGTTGCCTGGAAGCAGAGAAAAGCACAAGGAAGGAAGATAGGAATGAAGTGAGTAGGGAGACAGGAGTGTAAGAATAGGAGTATACTGTACAAACTGAAATAATAATAACCTGTGAAGGTCCACAGTCTGTCTGTAGTCTGCTTAAATCCCCACCTGCTTCAGTCACATGATGCTGACTTTACACGGTTCTGCTTCCAGCATCACCGTGTTGTTTAAGTCCACGATCAGCTACAATGTGACGCATGAGGGGGCGAGGCGCCGCAGTCACAACATCAATTGAGCCTTTAAATATTGATTCCTTTTGTTGGAATATGACTGATTTAATAATTGATCGTGTAGATGCAGAGCGACTTGGGGGACTATAAATAAACCGATGCTGAACATTCGAGAAACGGGAGAAAAAGTAGCGAGTGGTGCTCTGAACTTTGACTGACATCACTGCTGCGCAGCAGTTGAGGCCTGGTTGCTGGTTATGTGCATGCAACTGATTGAAAAAAAAAACAAGAAAATCACCTCCAGCAAACGAATTATGGAATTCCTTAATGCATTTGAATCTCGCACACACAATTCAGCAGCCTCTCCTCATGGCTCACAGACCAGAACCGCTGCTCCTGTCATCAGCATGGCTCACTGAACACCCACTCTAATGAACAGGTTTCCTCAGACACACGCAGCGTTGCCTCTGCCTTCGCTATTCTGTGATGATGACGATGATGAGGGGATTTTATGTGACTCTGGATTCTGGAGTGTTACAGTACGTGTGGGCTGGACCACGCTGATAATTGTTTTTTTTTTTTTTTTTATTCCTTCAAGCGTGAGGCGGAAACGTTTTGTTGTTCCCTTCATCTCTCGCCCACCTGACCCCAGGAGCAGCAGCCTGTACACGCACAGCCCACCTCTGTACAGGCTATAGAGCTCTGCTTAGACAGAGCACTACCCCGCCTGCATATATCCTCCTTTTGGTGACGCCTGCTCAGAACATCCTCTGTGCTCCTTTTCATATTCTACATCGCGCTTCATGACAAGATTGAAGCTATTCTTCCTCTTTCAATGCATAAGATAATCCTTTCACTGCGCCACCACTGTCCCGGACCCAAGACACCCTGCAGATCCTAGTTTAGAACGGGAAACGGCAAGTTGATGTTTGTTCGAGCGCCGTGTAAAATACCTACTAATGCTGAGAGTCTCCTTGGGGCCAAACTCACAAAGCATTAACTGTCAGCCTCTGCCTATCAAAAATCTCCACGGACTATTTAGCTGTCAGCTCCCTCACCGCGGCTCCCAGCTCCACTATTTTTAAACGAATTTGAGGAGAGCAGGTGCTGATTGACACCACAGACTCCCACTCTGTCAGCGTTACACTCGCGTCTTTCATTTCCAGGGGATGCGGAGGGAAGTTGAAAGATAAAATTACATTACAGCGAGAGAGAAAAAAAGTTAAACGAGAGGAATATCCAAGTTCATTGCCTATTATCGGAAACAGCGAGGCAGCGAGAGGTTTACTGCTGCGTCTCGGTGCCCGTCTGAGTCCCACTGTGTTAAAACGCCACTTTTTTTTTTTTGGCGGCGCATTGTGGAATCCAATCACATTTGCAACTTTGGCCTCTATTTGCTCAGCACAAGGGCCAGGGTGAAGCAAAGTGCTGCATTTCATTGCGATATACGAAGCACATTTTTTCAGAGCGCTCGGTTGAGGCACAAAACAGCTCAGAACTGCAGTTAGATGCATCTGAGCCAGTTACCAAGAACGCTTGAGGACCTGAGGTCCACAAAAACTATGTGTGCTCTTAGAAAGGAACTTTAAAATGCATTATTCTTGAGCAATTAGAGGTTTTTATCACTCTACAGAACAATTAAATACTACAGTGTACACAAGCAGTGACATGTGATGATAAAACAGTATAATCACAGCATTGTTGCACTTGCGTAAATGAAGCCTCCGCCGCACACGACTGGCAGACGCACACATTAAGGACTGTATTGACAACATGTCTGTCTTCTCCCAGATGTGGTGAATAAATAACCCGAACCGCTGTGAGGCAGAAAACCATGAACGCTGCTGAATACGTTTTAACTTCCAGCAAGGGCACATCTTTTGTGAGACTGACAAATAAAAAAAATAAATAAATAAAAAAAACTACTTTATAGGAATCAACGCGCACGGCTGACGTGGGATCTGTTTTGGTGGGAGGACAAAGGCTGTGCGCGTGGGAGACTGGAACGCCAGTGTTGTTGTTTGACAAATGGTAATTATCTTTTTTTTTTTCCTCCTCTTTCTGTTCCACTAATTGCAGTTACTTTTGAAATTCATTATTCCTGTGTGCCAAGACCAACTTCAAAGGAGCATATTCTACATACTCCAAATTTCCAAATAAAAATATGACTTACATAAAGTCAGACACCGAGAAGTGGAGCCTTTGAATAAGTCTATCGACGAGATCAGTCAGCACAGCTGGTTCTTGAGGTTTTTTTTTAATTCTTCTTTCCTCAGCTTGGTCCCACTGCTCAAAATACACTTGCACTTGTCTCAAGGCCAGACAAACACAGGCTTCAATTAAATCTACTCTGACTCCCTTCTCACTGAGGTGTGTTGCTACCAGAAACCACACACACACACACACACACACACACACACACACACACACACACACACACACACACACACACACAGATGACCAGCCTGAGAAGCCTAATAGAGCACATTGACAGATGTGTCACGGGAACCATTCACCTTGCCATCTGTTTTTGATGCTCCATCGCCAAATCTTTCCCTCTATGTCCTGCCTGCAATCAAGGACAGAATGAAATACAAGTCCCATTATGAAGAAGCAGCTAATAATGCATTATCAATTAGTCCCCTTGGCTACTGATCGATGTTTAGCAGGTGTTACAAGGCCATTCTGTTCATTTAGAACTATATTGTCCTTTTCCCCTCAATTCTCTCATTTCCTTCTATTCATTAGACCCTGGCTTACCGGCCTATTCGCTTTGGCTTAAATTGCAGCAGGACTGTTCTTCAATATTCCATTAAAGATCATGTTTAATCACTGTTGTGCAACCCCGCGGCCATGGGCTGAATTCACTTGGATTTAAGGAAACCACATGCACTGGACGTGATGTAAAGGGAAGAGATGTGGAAAATGGAACTGAGGGACAGGGAGTTGGTGCGGAGCAGGTGAAAGTCGGTGCAAGCGAGGTGATTGGCTGCTATAATGCCACAGATGTATTGAGGTATTAAAAGAAAGGTTACAGATCATTTCAGTTAAGCCGAGCTTATCTCCCCTAAAGATCAGAAATTAAATATGTCATCACATTACAATCCAGGATCTAGTCAGTCAGAAAATACACATTTCATACAAATGAATCCTCACTGGTTTGCAGACACAGGGTTGGCCCTGTGGCGCCATAACACATTATTAGTTCTCTTCAGACAGTGATAGATGGTTTTAAAAGATTTACTGACTACGTCATACTTGGTATTTAGATTTCAAAGGAGGACAGAGGACAGATAAACCTGGGGGTTACAGGAAGGAGTTATTTTTCCTTATAGGGACCTGAAATTCTGTGAGAGGCCATAACAATGATTATTAAATAGTTTAATAATATTGTTTCCACAGTAAACTCAGAAGGCACAACGCATGTTGCATCTGATTACTTTCTTCATCACTTTCTGTTTTCAAGCCTTGTCAATATCCGGCTCAATCAACAAAGAAAATATAATCTCGCCTCATCTTTATAAGGCAGTTGCAGAGGTTTATTGAAACAGGAATGTAAAATGCATGTATTTTCCACCTGAGAGGGTTTTGCTGCCGAGGTGACAATGCGACGCTCAGATCAAAATCGTTTCCATCAATGCCGGCGGATGAAATGCAAACACAATCAAATCAGCCTGGCCCCTACAACAATCCTCCGCTGAAATGCCAATCTCCCTTCGCTTCATCATGTGTCTGATGAGAAATCATAGTGTTGGGAGAATCTTCTAATCTATGCAAACACACTGTCATCATTGATTTGTTCGGGGAGGATATGTCTTCATTACTGTAGGGCTCACCAGACGTCTCCGTTTCTCCCGCATTATAGAGGATGACCTGGGAATGACAGAGCCGGCTGGGGCTTAGGAAGCAGTCAGAGCAGCAACAATTGAGATAAGTTACTGAGGACAGGTAATAAGAACCAATGGACTCGAGGATGGATCGATATTGGACATTGATACCGAGAGGGGAAGGACAAATTGTGACATCTCTGTTCTTTGCCATGTTCAAAGGAGCTTTTGAACCAGTCACGCTGCATGTGGACGTGTGGCGGGTTCCTGCACCAACGGGTGCGGCTGAGTTTATGACTATGGCTACATCAGCCCCTTTATGAAGTAAATCAGTTTCAATAAACAGCCTGTCCGACGAGGGCAGAGGTCACGTCCGCTGGTTATCCACGTGTCATGTTCCGCTCAGCTTGAGCTGTGGAGACTAAGCCAATCATGTCTGCGCTTCAGACCGGCTTCTTTCATCCATTTAAATCCTTCCAGGTGCACAGACGTTTGTGAGAGTTTGCTGGGAGCGAATGCACATGAAGTTTGCCAATACTGCTGAGGAGCCAGATCGTTTAATGACTGAAACGGCCACACACATGAAAGTGAGGGTTTATTGATTATGGTTTTCTTGTTCAGTATCATATAATTATTTAAATGCACACAAGTCATTAGAGCTTTGAGAATCTCAATGTGGATGATGAAAAGGCACATTAGGGATCAGACAAGCATTCAGGCTCATTGCTGAAACATACAAACAAAATTCTGTTTCTTGTTGCTTTACATATGCAGAACCATCATCAATTACAATTTGGATTGTAAAGAATGACTTTGAAGCTAGTATAAAACATTTAATGTCTGACAGTCAGCCTGGAACCTTGTTCTGTTCTATCAACATGCAAACCTTGGTAATGTCTTAGTTCAAATGATTGCTTCAGAAGCCGGGATGAGCTCCTCTCCTCCCGCTGATGTTCCGGGGTATTTTTACATTTTCAGTCTAGTTAAGTCTCAATACAGAAATCTTTTGGATTAGTCATGGTTCTATTTTACGTCACTTTCGGGTTATTTTATCTTTGTCTTATGCTGTTTGTGACTAAACCAGGCTTGAAAACATTGTTAATCCTAATGAGGATCCCTGAGTCAAATTAAAGTGAAAAAAAATGTAATAAATCAACCCCAGATTTAGCCTGAATAAATGTCATCAGTATTTAAATCGTGTTACTTTATGGGTTGAGACTATCCTGCAAATGAAGCATTTGTGAAGCCTTTTGCCTTTTTAGAATTTTTGGAGAAGCTAAGGCAGCAATTTGAGGTTAATAGCAAAAGTGTTTTCTGAGTTAATAAATAACCCACCATCACAGGCAGAACTGTTAACATACTAGGATTTCTCATAATAAACCAATAAAAAGTGTTTGACAGATTTACACATGAAAAGCTCCTTTTTGGTACCTAATCAAATAGTACAGTACGTGTGCTTTGTAGCTGATTGGCCACTCATCCATCAAAGGCAGATTATCATGCTGAACAGAGGATGAGCACAATGCCAGCATCATTTTCAGCAGTGACTCTTGACTCTGATGCGTCTACATTCCATTAGCATTATTTCCTTGCCCATTATTGTTGGAATTAAGAGCATTAACTGCCAACATTTACATAACAAAACAAACAGGGAACCTTGATGAGGAGCTGAATTAGTTGAAACATCCCAGGCAACGAGGAGCTTTTAAACTGTGGCTGGCTGGTCACTTGAGTTGTTTGTTGGGCCGTCTCTAGGAAGAAAACAGCGAGAAGCAAAAGCAGAGACAAGCACTCAGGTAGAAAATCTCTCAAGCTCCTTGTAGAGACACAGGCTATTTTGAGCAGGTCGTTTTTCACTGTTACACTTGGTATAAATTGTCAATCAATTTCTGTCAACTTGGATATATCCCCAAACTCCTCATTCTGCCTCCTTAAGGCACGGTGCATGATATCGGGCAGCTTTTGGTGTGATCAAAGTCCTCGTTGCTTGGCAACAGGTAGGGGTTTGGAGTCCAGTGTGACTGTGACAACCAGGGTGAGAGGACAGTCAGGCAAGCCCGCTCTGCGCGGCACACACACACACAGTTTTATCACAGCCGAATGCGTGCGCCTCACATGTTCCTCGCAGGCAGGGGGATTAAAGGAAGCTATCAGTAAACTCCTCGGGGCAGTGCTGACATTAAACAGCACTAGTGTTTGAGAGATCGATGTGGGTACCTTGGAGAAGCCATTCCTCTGGACAACCATGTGTCCTTCATAGCGGCGCAATCCCACATTTGACGCATGCATCAAAGGCAACGGCACCACCGAGATGCGGGAAGCTGCGACGAAGCCTTGCAGAAGCAGCGACGACCGCGGCGGCTGCAGGGGTCCATCTCGCGCAGCACGACAGATTTGTATCATAGACAAATAAATGCTGACTATAACCGCTCATAACCACATGGCAAATGGTCCATCAGCATTAAATGCTGGCAGAGCAATGTTGCATAGGTAATGTAATGTTCTCATAAACTGTTTATGGGCCACATCAAGTTCTTCACAAAACCTACTATTGATAAAACCAAACACACAAACAAGTTCCACAAAGACAGAAACATGCATATAGTCATAAATAAAGATCTAGATTTCCTCATAATTTTCACTATTCAGCTTATTACTTACATTTAATTCCAACCGTATAATAAAGTTACAATACAACACATTAAACCATGTGCTGAGTCTGCACTGAGGATCCTTAGGTTGTACATTTAGAGTGTCATGAAATATATGGTTTCAACACCATAAAACCACCAAAGCTGCACTGCAGATATGAAAAATACAGTAGAACTACATATCACACTGCACAACACATGGGTGCAAATGTCTTCAAATTTAATGCACTACGAAACCAGTCACCACAGAAAAGCTAGCTGGCTGTTAGCTGCCTGCTAGTTGACCTTCAGCAACGAGACGACTGCATTATGTCCGACCTGTTCGTTCAGTGACTGTACATCACAACAGACTCTGTGGTGAACATCTGAACGTTACATCGAGTAATTCAATTGTTATCTCAATTAGGAATCATATCTGATAACATTTTGCCTTTATGTATCTGTAAACCTTTAAAATCTAATTAGAAGCCGAGCTACTGTGATGTAATTAGTGCAGAAGTGGTGTGGGAAGCACAGTTTCCCAAATCTTCTAATGTGGTACAAATAAAGATACTGACTGTACGACAAGAAAAAAGCACTGATGCAATCAAAGTACAGTACTTGAACCATAGAAACACTGAAACTAGTTTGTTCTCTAAAGGGTTGTTGATATTTTGCTTTTAATTTGCATCACTCCCTTCAACAATCGCGAGAAACCATGAGAGAACTGTTAATGAAACAACACAAGGAGGAATTGATCAAATTGTATCAGCATAAATTCATTGGCAATCTCTTCCTAATGGTCCAAATCCACAACACATCCCTTGTGTGTTTATTCTCCATATTGAAAGCAGGAAACACAATTTACAATTCATTCGTTTATTGCCATTATTCAGAGGAGTCTGACTCCAAACTAAATGAGTGGCTTTTGTACAAAATACACCACGTAAAACAACTCAAACAAGCAGAGATGATGTGTGACTGACAGATGAGGAGTCACTGTTCAGCCACATCTGACTTTCCTCTGGGTAAAAACATTGACTGACTTCCTTCTGCAGTAAAGAAACAACTTCCCACTAACTACCACACATCTCAAGTTTAAAATCACTTCACTATGCCTCAGAATAATTCACGCCTAGGACAGCTTTAGCAATCTTTCCTTACTGTTCCTCGAGCATAAAAAGAGCAGGGCGGCAGAGGAGGTGAGCACCCGTCCAATCAAAGCTTCGATATAGGACGATAATTAAGGTGGTGCCTAAACTGGATCAGAGGTCCCGCTCTACCATGGTGCCTGGTTCCGCTGACCACGACCCCTGTGACAATTTGTGTGACAACTTTGGGCCACATCCGCTGAGCTGCTGCATGTTAATGCCAAACCCAGGACCCCACGTGGATCCAATGCAAAACAAGCACTATACGCATAGGATTTATACTTTTGTTGTTGAAATTTATAAAACACTGCTCCTGTGTTTTTGTGGGCGTACACACTGGTGCATTAGTCAGTGTTTTGTGTGCGATATTTACAGTAATTTTAATACATAGCTATCAATCTCAGCAGGCATGTGTTTGCGTGTGTGTGTGTGTGTGTGTGTGTGTGTGTGTGTGTTTTGTGCATGTCCGCATCCCTCCCCCCCAGAAAATTGCATCCCAATCAGTTGTCAGCCTGTGAATGGGTGGTATGAATTTACAGATCGCTGCTGAGTCACACCACATCAGTGTCATACATGTTTATGACACTGATGGCGGAGGCGGGGGACTGCAGCATAACAGAGAGAAAAACAAACAGGTCTCCAAGGTGATCGAGAAGATTTCTGAGACTAAAACCAATGTGCTTATTACGAGACTGGCGGGCTAAATAGGCTGGGATGAGCGAGGAGCCTGATGAAGCACAGTAATCACTGACAAAGTGCAAGCCTCAGTTTAGCATGCAAACACTTTGCATAATGTGCTGAATATATGAAGGCACACGTCACACATGCGCAGCAGAACAGGTGGACTCGCAGCTGAGGAGGAGGCAGATTCCAGCCTAAATCGAATCAGGATGATGTATGCAGATGGTTCGTTTTGTGTACCTGTGGCCGGGTCCACAGTCCGCTCGATCAGGTGGTCGTCCTGGTGAACCCACTCGCTGTTGCACTTGAAGTAGATCTGCGTGGCCGGCGAGGAGCGGCAGGTCAGCGTCACCGGCTTGTTCTTCACGATGTACTCGTCCTCCGGCTCCACCTGGAAGTGAGGTAACAGGTCCGAGAAGGCGGCGGGGAGCGTCGCCGTGGCAGTGTGCTCGGAACCTGCGGGGAACGGAAGACGCCGAGATTTCAGGAGAGACGGCAAAAAAGCAGGGAAGGCTTTCAAGTTCTCAGGTTGTCATGGAGGCGGGAGCTGCAGCTTCCCTGCCTCGCTGCCCGAGTAGCGAGCGAAGAGGCAGCCGCATCTAATGCGGCGACTCTGCGTCCTTGGTGGATTTCAGCTCGTACTTATACATATGAAAGACAGAGTAGACAGACACAAATGGACAGAGAGGAGACTCGGCCTCGTCTCCTCTCCGCTGCGTTGGAGCGGCCAGAGGAGTCCGTGTCTTTGCTCCAGCTCTTAATCACAGCCCTTTAACATCACCGCTGATGGACTGGCAGCCGTAAATCCCATCTCGGCAACTGGACCACTTCACGCGGTGTTATATGGCTTTTCAACCAGGACTCTAACTCCACACACATTAAGCAAGACAGGGTGAGAGGCAGGGAGGTTGGAGATGACTGACAACTAGATAGCCAGTTAAGTTAAAACTGCATCTCTACACACTCTGGCTTTTATCCCTCCACAACTCTGTGTGACATTTACAGTAGGACGATGTTAAGGAAGAAGAAAAGGAAACGCGGCTTGACTATACGGGAGCTGTCCTTCAGAGGAGCCTGATTTAAAGCACACTCGTATAGTCTGTTTCAGGCACACAACGAAGCGCACACGCGCCCTCTTCCTGAACATACTAAGCCTTGTGCGAGACGCACTGCAGCGCGCTAGAGGACACAGAACAGAGCAGGACGGAGGGAAATAACCTCTCCGCAGCAGCAGCACTCGGGGGAGGCCAGTAAATCCCCCCCAAAAAACCCTTAAAAAGAATGTAATATTAATTTAATGCCCTGGATCCAATATGGCTGACAGGCCAGGCATTAACGCTCAATCACTCCCCGTGCGGCGGGGGTGGGGGTGGAGAGGGAGTCCACGGCTCTCATAACAAAACAGCAACACTGGCGCTGACCTTTCCCTCCGCTCGCTCCTCGCTCACCCAGCCTTCCTTCATCCCTGCAGTTTGCTGATGCCTGGGTCAGGGATAATGTTACGTCGCGTCATAAACACCAATCTCGGGATAAAGACTTTATCTGTCACTTCCTCCCCCCACTGCACATTATATTAATGTCTGTCGTCGTCTTTTTTTTCTCCATTTTTACCCCTGTGTGCTGAGTTGCTAATTTATCAGGATGAGATACAGTGAAGCACGCCGCCGCCGCCGCTGAACCCCATTAATGTTTCGTGTACGTTTAACTCTTAATGAAAACTAAATGTTCTGTGTCCAATGAACGACATACATCACTTGCTGACACGTTCAATTTTTTCCCCCCGTTTCCTAGCGCATTTTCTTAAGCGCTACACATTTGCAGGGGAGAGAATGTCATTAATGCGGCAGCTCCCAATTCGGGACGACATTGTTTACTATGTATGTGAGTGCGCGTTGCTCGTCTCGTGGCGTCAAGGAAAAGGCCACAGTTCATCATGAATAGCGAGTATAATTGCTCTTACGGAGAGCCCAAACTTCGCTAATAAACAGCATGGGACCAGTAGGTCAGGCCGCTTGAAAAAGCGCTGGTCCTAATGACGGCGGCTCCGTCTAATGGGCCGGCTTCCAGCTTTGTAACCGCAGCCATTAGCCGGCCGGGCTGACCCTCTGTACTCCCCGCAGACTCAAGACGACAGCTCGCTAAAACAGTGGGCGCGACTCACCTCACACCTGCCAGGTTAATTATCTCATAGAGGACAGGTGATGCTGAAACCAACGCCACCGGAGACGCCCGACGAGCGGCGCCGACGGCTTGATGAAGCCCCGACGCTGGTACCTCTCCGCCGGCTTCTCATTTGCAGGGTCACATTCAACGTGAACTCTCAACTCATGATGAAGCTTCCAATTTGTGTTTGTATGTGTATGGGCACTCGCGGCGGAGGTTATTCTTCCATTTTACTACATGCACTTCAGGTTAATGAGGTTAAACACGTAATTTCTTTAGAGAAGTAAATTGTCATTTTATGGCGGGGCATTCTAGTCACGCGCGGCCTTATATCAAACCCATAATGGGGGGCTGATGCGTAGTAAATTGGCTCAGATTATTGTCACGACTCAGTGTACTTCAAAGTCAGCGCACACACAGACACACACATGGAGTTTCAGCCACTTAACAGACTTCTTGTGGGTCAATGCACAAATCAAATAGACATCCAGCACCATGGGCAGTGCATTACATCCCACTAAATGTGATTGGCTAACGCTGCCATCAATTGCAAAATGCATCCGAGTCCATTGCCAGATCATTTTGTAGACGCAAACAAACGCTGGATGCTAAACGTCTCCCTTGTTGATCATTGAGTTGATGGAGATGATTTAATTGAAGCAGCATGATGGATGTGTCGCTAAGGCCCAATAGCTGCACCGCTCCACGCCCCGACTGGGCATTTACATAAAAAAAAAGTTCACTTCGAGTCAAAATTAAAAATACATCAGGCTGCGACCAAAGATCCCGTTGCTGGATTTCTGCTGCAGCTGCTTTCCTCCCGAGAGCAACGTCGCCTTCCCTAAAACACGCGCACGCAAACGCAACCAGGTGCAGCAGCTGTCAGTGAGCTGAGCCATGATGTCCGGGGCAGATTCCCCGCTGCACACAGACCCACGTCTCATGTGTCCAGCTGACCAAATCAGACGCCAAGAACATCCATGAGAGGAGGAAATGATTAATTGGTTGAGATGCACACATGAAACTGGGCACTTAAAAATATACTTATTCCATCTACTCCTACGCCCGCTCGCTTTGTGCCCGCAGGATCACGATTTCAGGTAGGTTGCAGCTTTTATTACCATTCATGTTCAATATTTTATAAAGATTTTTACTGTAATGTCGCCTAGTGTATCATTTTGCATGAGCAGGTTATCTTTTTTGCGTACACACTAATCTCAAGCCTTCTTTTGAAATGCAACTCCCAGCCCGTGTGTCACACCGACATTCGTTATCACCATTTGTAAAAAAAAAAACTAAACAAAAACGCATTAATGTATGTTTTATTTCACTTCCTTATCATCTAGTCGGAGAACAGAGGTGCTGAATGAGCGACAGAATGAGGGTGTCAGCGGGACGAAAAGCCACAGCTAGAGAGAACATAACGCTCCTTTGTGTACCTCCCCTATGGCACCAACAGTTCGTTTGCCCTTTGGAGCCAATTACTTTTTTTTCTTCTTCTTTACAACGTCGTGTCCCCAAAGGAAAGCATCATTGAGCAATCACTGAGCATAATTTACATCACAGTGATGAACAGCCGCTATAACAAGTGTTTTATGACACCATCAGTGCCTTACAATGTCCTCTGAAATTAATTCAATTAAAATTACTATCCAGAATATTAAATCATTTCATGTTTAGCTGCCATTACCAACAAAGCCGGTGCTGAACTCCTGTTGGTTGAGGAGTAGCTGCTCAAGTGGGTTTCTGGATGCTGAGAATGGAAATTTGAGTTAGAAATGCTAATGATAAAAAAATGATGATTAGACGTGATCAAGCACAGGGAGGAACGCAAATGTTGTGAAAAGTATGTTTGAGGAAATAAAAGCCTACCTTCACCATCACACATACTGTGGAGCTTGACTGACTGATCTTTGTTTGTCCACAGATGACAAATATTTACTCCTCCACATGTCTGCGGTTCACAATACATTTTTCAATGAGGCGACCGTGCTTCAGCGAGCACGCCTTTAACCACACACACTCACTCCGTCGCACAAACACGGAGCATATAAGTAACAAAGTGCACACGCATTCAAAATGCACTGTTTTAAATGCAAAAAGGGGGAAAATAGCTCCTCGGCTCTCAATCGGTGACAGATGGAGCCACAAAAAAATGCTTTGTGTTTTATACACAGACAAATTTCTATAGTCGTCAGCCTTGGTGTGGGGAATGTTCAAAAGCTCGCCTCCTATGCATCACATACGCAATAAATTAGCAACCTAAAATTCATCACGTCGCATTTGCATCAATAGGTGGAAGAATGGAGGGAGGTAGAAAAATATAAATTCAAGGACTGAGACAGGCAGCGAGGACGGAGAGGATGGGGATGAGGATGTAAATTATTCTCACATGCCACGTGTGATGTTATTACAGCTCTCTTATTTAAATGAATAGGAAACTGGCTGCTAAGCATGGACGCTGATGCAGGCCGGTGCATCAGTATGCGTTTATTAATTCAGGACACTAATAACAAGGTGCCTGCAGCACTCTGTGACGAGGGCGGCTCCATGATAGAGGCGCCTCCGCTACTCAGGTCACATCATCAACTTTAAGAGAACTGCCATCAAAAGCTGGCGACATAAATCAGCTCTCCTCAAACAGGGAATAACTTTGAATGATTAGATTCTGCATTCGTGTTATGTCGTCAAACAGTTTGTCAACAAAATGAAAAAGAAGAAAAAAAAGGTGGAGCTGTTAGTTGTGTAAATATGATGCGCAGCAACACTATTGATGAGCCTCACACCTTTGAACAGAGCTTACACATCTGTTTATTCCGCTTTGTTAATTTTTATTTAATAATTTCTCCTCATCTATTCAAAGTGATACCTCAGCGGGGGGTGAGGGGTCGGGGGGGTGTTGAACTAAGCAGGGAAGCAATTTTGCATCGTCTACCTTTGCCACCAGCGCTGACACTCACCGACTCCTCCGCTGCGCCTTGAAAGGCACAAGCCTAACGAGTCCATTTTAAGTTTGTGTCAACGTGAAAAAGCTGACATTTCGCAGTGCGTGCGAGCGAGCAAGCAAGTATTTGTCCGCTCAAATCCACACGTTTGAAGCAAATGCGTGCGAATAAACTGCTGAAAGTCATGTTTAACAAGATCTGCAGCTGGGAGGCTGAATGTGTGTTATGTGTAAATAACATCAGTGCTAATGTGGGATATGTAAAAAAAACAACATCTTGATTTAAATAGTTATACAGTCAGACAAAGTGCAGTTCTATTCCTAGATGCATCATTAGCAGCACAGTGGAGAATACTGCAGTTTTCTCTGGGTACTCCAGTTTTCTCCCATCAAAGATCAGCAGGTCAAACTCTTAGGGTATTTGGAGAGTGTAAATTGCCAACGTGAATGACTCTGTGTCTGTATGTCC
This sequence comes from Betta splendens, assembly GCF_900634795.4. NCBI lineage: Eukaryota > Metazoa > Chordata > Actinopteri > Anabantiformes > Osphronemidae > Betta > Betta splendens. The sequence continues at coordinate 8,885,900 of NC_040890.2, forward strand.
TGACACGTCGGCCCTGGGCCCGACTGGCTACCTGTCCAGGGTGCAACATGCCCATTTACTCAGTGACATCTGGTGAAGGGTCATGTGCTGCAGCCAAGTGGCTCCGATAATGAACGGACGGATTATTAGTTTGTGAGTGCACAATCTACACAAATATCCATGCCGGTGGTTCGAGCATCACAGCTGATGATTTGTACCATTTTACTTCCACATGTCTCCGACGTCATGTCCGAAAAAGCCTCAAACCATTTTCATCAGTGGTTCAAATCGCTGATTGACAGTTTCCAATTGACGTACTGTACCTTATGTTGGATTTCTACAAAAATATTTTAGAAGCACAGCAAAAACTACACACATATAAATCTTGAAGCCCATACAGACATAAACACTATTATTTACCTGGAGGAAGAAATTCAGTCTTGCTGTAACTAAACTAGAAATGTAGATTGAACGCTTCAAATTCTACTATTTGACAGTTCAATGCGGGATGGTTTTCATGAGATGCGCAGAGATTTAAACACCGTTCGACTTAATAACTACACACAATCCTCAGAGGAATTGCAGACATCCTGAGCCGTCAGGAGGGGCTGACACAGTCGCCGTCTTTGCCATCCGAGGCACGCACGCGCTGGCGGATTTGTCGTTTCCTTATGCTTAGCCGGAAACAAGGTTATTCAGAGGCAAGTTGATTACAGGGCTCGAGCCGGCGTGGAAAGAAACAGAAATGCAGATGGAGAGGGAAGGGAAGCATTTTTTAAATCTTTGAAATGGATGTTAGGAAATAATGGGAGGAGGGAGGAAGACGGAGACAAGAGACAATTTAGATTACCAAGTTAATCCTTTAATTAGCGGATGTGCCTACAGCTAAAATGAGGTTTCACACACTGCATTTTACAACTGTGGAACAATCCGAACTGCAGAAAGCGAGGCAGGCTGCCACAATGATCAAGAGCCACAAACCTTAAAATAATAGAACGCCACAATCGCTGCTAATCTATATTGTTTACGGACTGAACAAAACACCACAAACAGCGATCCTGTTTTGTCCGTATCCCATCGCTCATATTACAAACGCGGTTACTTGGAGAGCTTCACAATTAAATAAAACATGCTCTTTCGGCCAGCAGCACCAGGGCTCGTGTCCTCGCAGAAAATACACTGTCAGTTTAGCGACCACTCAGAAAGCAGATTCAATTTGGCAAAATGACAAAGCAGTGACAGGAGAGTGTATAAGTGCCGATGTCAGCAGATGCTCCTTAAACTTATTCGGTCTGTTCCAAGGGGGTTTTTGAGTGTGAAGCCTCCTTGTGACACGTTCAAGCTGCCTGTTCCTCTCTTCTCCTCCCCCTCGCCTGATCGTCTCCCCCACTCTCATACCCAGGTAGAACCAAATGGAGGATGACTTGTGCCATCTAATTAGTGTGACGGAGCATGGAGGCATTAGACAGAGAATAAGAACACAACACAAGGATATGATCCATAACAAGGCTGAGATAAAGCATCACCTGCTCAACTCTAATTACTGTAACAAAAAACAAGTGACGATTCAATAAGCCACCAGCGCTGACTGTGGCAGTGGCACATGCCAAGGCCCTCACTTACTCCACGCTGCAAAGACAAAAGGTATAAAACTCAAAATTAGAGTTTCCACTGAATATCGGTTTACTGCAATAACCTGTGTTACGCTCTCACCACCGCCAATAAATCAAATGCTTACAAGTGCATTTATTGATCCCATAGCAATTCATCCAGTAGTGCCGGACTAATCAATCAATTGATATTGTCTGGGGGTAAAGATTGTTGAGGGTCATTAATAGGCCATGAAAACACTGGATGTGTACATACGAAGTGATTTCTGCTTCCCCTGCCTCTATAATGCTTTAATATGACAGCCCTGTAGATACGGACATGTGGCAGCAGCCTTATCAAAGCACAAACGCGTTTACCACATGTCACATGTTTGCCTGGGATCTGGGATCAGTGGCTGCAGACCTGAAAGAGAAATATAACTAGGAATTATGTAGATAAGTGTGAAATGAAAGACAGCGCTGGTTATCTGATGTGACCACCCACCTCCAAAGCAAACCCAAACGCAGCTGAACTCCACGCGTGTTTAGGGAAACTCATTTCAACCTCAACCCGCTTTCTGATTATTCTCCTTTTTTTTTGTTTTTTTTGTGTATTTTGTGTTTTTCTCCCATGCAACACCAGCGCCTGAGCATCACAACCAGCAGCAGAGACGCACCGGCGTCTGTGATTTAGCAATGCATGAAAACAAATCTAAATCCGAGGTGGTTGTTGTTTTGGGCCTGTTCAAGGCAGGAGAATGAGGGTTTGCTTGTAAGAGCACACGAGTAACATTAACGCCAACTAATGGAAAAAATAAGTTATTAAAAACAACACGCCCGTCTAATGTCGCATTAAAATCCCAGTGATGGCAGCAGCTTCAGCACGTCCTCCACTTTGACAGTGACTCATGGCACCTTTATTTGAGCGCTGGGAGTCTCTCCTCAGTCTGAGCATGACTATCGCCACCTGAAACGCTTCATGCGACACCGCACGGCGAGTATTAGGACGGCTGCTGTACGTGTTGCTAATGTCAGTGAGATGAAAACCAACAGGACTGCGGCTCACCGGAAACTCCCTCAGAAATGAGATTTAAATAATACCCTACACATAAAACATGGTTGGGAGTTCTCCCCGTTTCTCTCCCAGACTGTGTAATTTCTTGTACATTTAAGGCAAAAAGGAGGAAAAGGTACAAAGGCATCAACCCTGCAGATCAACAGTTCTAGGCTGGTTTAGCTCTGACACAATGCTGCAACGCAGTCCTGACAAAATAAAGGTCGCTTCATCACCTCAACAATAAGAGCTATTTAATGAAGCCTTCCACAATGAATAGATGAATAGCATGTTGGTGGGATTTTAATGTCATAAAGCATATAATCTTGGGGGAAATTAGAAACAATGAGGAATTATTATTAGCAGGAGGAGCAATTGAATCTAGTCAGTCACGGATACACTGTCTATTTCCCAGTGGTGAAAGTACAGTATTTAAAGGATGAGGCTGGTGCTACTTGATAATCTAGTTATTGTCAACATCTCCCATATAGTGAAACGGCTTTAACCAACAATGGGTCCTCCATTTCTCTCAGGACTTGACGATTTCATTCTCCTGTCTCTGGCACTGGCTCCTAAGCTAATTTGTCTAATTTGTCTTAAGCTCAAAAAGGAATAAACTGCGCCGTATTGAAGAATTTCCCCATTGTGAGATAAATAAAGTCGCATCTGATCTTATCTGTATTTGTAAAGGGCTATTTTCAGCCCTGGACTCATGCACACTTTGTGCACTTAGGAGTATTTACGGTCCCCGAACACTGTTTGATGACCGCATCAAAATACCCACCGTGTCCTTGCTCCTTGTAATGAAGGGCCGTCTAGTGTAACACACCGGTACTGGAGTAATTCTACTCGGTTACTTTCCTCCTCCCCCGGTGACCAGAGGCTGTGTGTCTGAACCAGATAAGCAGCACACAGCAACTCCTGCTGGGTTGTTACAGCAACTGATGATCTTCTGACAAATGATGTGATGAGAAGGGACGGCGCCTCGACACTGCTAATAACGCCTCGCCACAAATAGGACGATGCACCATCTGATAACCAGGGAGCTGTTCCTATTGTACAGAGGGTGTGAGGACTGGACAGGAAATATTTGCTCTAAACTGCTAAACTTGCTCTAAGATTTTCATTTTTCTAAGAGTTACACAAATGGGAGAGACTTGACCAAAATCTAGGATGTCTGCGTTTTAGTCTAAACCTTTCTAAACCTTTCTGCTGCAGCCAATATGAAAATCAGCACACTGTGTCTTTTTCTATGGGGATTAGCAGTTTAGTCCTCTCACATTAGTTGTAAATATGTTGTTTCATTTGCAGAGCAGCTGTAACAAAGAGGCCCAAGTACAGCAGGCGCCGACTGAGAAATTGAATTTATCAGCACAATGGTCAACTTCTTATTTGTCCTGCTCGCTTACATCTGCCGAGGGCCTGTAATACACAGATGCTTTAAGCAGTCCTTGAGACTCTCCCATTGAGACTGGGGCTTTTCAATCCGTCATCCGTGCATTGTGAATACTAAAACACACTATGAGGACAAACGCGGCACGTTTCCTTCGTTATTACAGCATAAATGTTGAGCACAGTGGACCTCTCCCCCGAGTTCCCCTCAGCAATAGCTGGCCTGGGTTTTTCCCCGCTTCCTGCCTTTTGAAATCCATAAAGGGCCTTGATGGCCACGCTCTATATTACGGAGACAGAAATGGCTTCACATCCAACCCAATAATGTGCATGAACAATAGCAAAGCATTAGGTGAGTGGCAATAAATATCTGAAAAGAGGCACTTTGCTCCAGAAAATATACCAATAGGATTTAAGCAATGAGTCTAGTGGAGACATCTTATCAGGGCTGTCGACCAATGTGTACGAAGGTGTGAAGAACGGGCCAGAAAGTGCTTTAATGGAAAGAAAGATCATTATCTAAATTAATAACACTTCTTTAAAATTGAGTCAGCATGTCACCTTGTTCTTTCGCGTGTAGGGTAAAAAGTCTTGTGCCTTGCTGCCATTAGGGCATTTCTTGTTTGACTGTAAAAGTACCAGGAAAATGGAAGTTCACAAACTACAGCAAAGGCTCGCTCCAAGCATTTGAATGTCATTTGGATAATGGAGTGGTATTCAAGGATCTCTCAGAAGCTACTTTGAAATGCAAGGCAGGTGACGGCCCTGACAGGCAACGATTTGAGTTTTAACGACGATTCAGGATCTGAATGAGGGAAATGTTATTCTTACTAAATTTAGCATGATGGGCCGTATTTGACTTAAGATAATTTTTGGCTAACTAATGTGCCATTACCTTCTGTAGAGCAGGACACTGTTTGGCTTAAAAAGGTCTACATACGCATTAGAGAAACCATGGTGTAACCGCTGCCAGTGTTTTCCAGTGTGGACAGTAAAAAAAAAGCAATGACTAACATTATCCTCCAACACGTCTCATGCAGAGTAGGTACAGAGTTGTCGTCTTTTTGGGGCTGCTACAAAAATGAACACTGATTATATCCCCACTTCAGTTGTCAAAACCATTGAAAGCCACGATATGAAGGAAACTGGTGTTTAGTATCAAGAGTCTGAATCTCTGATGGTAAAAGGTTCTTCTGTCAACTCTTCAGTTTTCTTTTGCCACGAAACTCTAAGTTACTGTACTCATTTTCTGTCATTGCCGTTTTGCTAATTTAAAAGCAGCCGCAAGATAAAAGAGACCAAGAACTAAAAGCTAAAAACAAGTATGTACCTGAAAACTACTGCAGGAAGGAAAAAAACAGCAGCAACTGAAAAACAACATGAATATCCTGAAGGGCCAGACTTTTGCTGCCAAGCTGTGCAAATTAATTGATTTTATTGTGCACACTAAAAGAAATGTTTAAACCTATTACACCTAATGTTGAGGAGCCTAACTCTGCCCTAAGAGGAACCATTCAAATGCTTGATTGTATTTTTAGATATCTGGGAAAGTAGAATGCTGCTCATAAATTACCTTGTTGGCACATACAAACTCAGGCTAAAGTCTCTGGGTAGTTTTCCATATCTGGGGGAAGCTTCTAGCTTTCATTCACGTTCATTCAACTTGGACAGTTTTCTTCAGACATGTTTCCTGCCCCAGTAAACATTTGTTTTTGTCAGTTTTTCAGGCTCATTATGTTTAAAGCAGTTAATCACCAGATCGCATGAGACTGCTCATGTTGGAAAAGAACATTAGCCAAAGACCCCATTGGCGTCTGAAATCATGCATCTGCATGGCCAAACAGCCCTGAGACTGATCCAGTGTTTGTACCTGCAGTTTTACTCATGAACTTGACCAACATGACCAAAACAAACTCTAATTTATGTGATGCACAGTATATTTTAATTCGATCTACATATAAATGATCTGATTTAAATAAAGTCATATTTCTTCAATACGACAATAATAACAGTGGGGGAAAACTGCAACATACAGTATAGGCATTTCAGACAGAATTATTTTTCGCATACAGCGCTGTCATGCTATTTTCACTATTTCCGAGAACCCTGGACAAATGACTGAATTGTTAAAGCACGGATAAAAGCCAACTGCATCCACACTGGGTGAGTTTTTTTGTTTGTTTTCCTCACCCACCAAATTTAATGATGAAACCACACTGCCGAAAATAATGTGGCATTACCTATTCAATACTTTGCTGCTTTGGTTCTAATTAAAACCACATTTGTAGGTTATTATCCTGTCTGAGTTGCATAATTCTAGTTTTCGGGCTAAATTATAAAAGCCATTGAATCTGCTGCAAAAAAAGCACACACAGCTGCAAACACTGTCTATAAACATTAAAATTATTAGTGTTAAATACTTTGAGGTGCTTTTTGTAACAATAGGTTACTAATCGTCAACAAGAATTACTTTAAGTAAAGTTAAATTTTAATTTATTCTGTCCTCTTGAATAAACCATCACCAATATTTGATTTCAAATATTATGGCGCTTTCAAAAACCAAAACAATATGCACACTGTTTTTCTATTTGAAACAAATGATAGCCTGCCATTACTAAAATACAGAGTGGATGCTCCAATCCATAATGGATGAGCAGTGAAGCTCAAAATATTTGCTTTTCACCATACAATACAGATGAACACATCTGTGCCACGAGGGCTGATCCAAAGTGACACATGCAGCCTGACACGGAGGCTGAACTTCAGCTCAGAAACCATCTAGTTGATCCCTGCAGGTTTTTTTTTTTTTTTTATTATTGGAAGGTGCTGCTGGTCCAGGTTATGAATGTTTGCCATTGTGTAAAACACTCTTTTGTTCTTTGCTCTGAAGGATCAGATGCCTGATGTGCAATGGCAACCGAGCTTCCTCCAGCCCAGCTCCAATACCCCTTCGGTAGAAAGACAGATTGCCTAATTCCCCATCACCTGGGCCGGGGCTGGATCCACGACACCTGCTGGTCGAGCCCGGTTTAGTGCTCTCCCTGTCAGCTAACGTATGGGTCTACTGATGTGCTGTGACTGGGCCGGGCTGATCCTACCCAACACGCATTAGGGCCAGCTGTTGTGTCTCATCTGTCTGTGTGTGTGCCCGTATAGCTGCGAACCGACAGCAAACACAGGCTGCTCAAAACACAACGCCCCCATCCACCTTCACAACACCATCATCTCCTGGCCCTTGACTAAATGACTGCAGAAGTACCAACTTTAATTGGGTCCAAGAATGTGGCTGATGGGGAAAAAAGTTGATTGACTGCGAGTGTGGTAATTGCAGTCTTGATTGCACCCGTCTACAAAGCTAATTCTGGGACTTAAAATTCAGGATCACAGTCCGAAGAGTTAACAGTGGAACGTAAACACTACAAATTGCGTGTTGATGTGTTCAACTTTGATGATTAAGGTTAAAGAATTCAGTGATTACAGTAAATCCATGAAAAGAAAAGCACTTAATAAACACACGTACACAAATCCAAACTCATCAAGTAATCAGACAAAACCAAACAAATGACACTCTGCATTCACCATTATCCGTGTCTGAGCTTGTGGATTTCACTGAATTCATTATACTTTCAGTCTAACCAGTAGCATCGCAAGGCACAGGGAGATTGTATCCACCCTGTTGAGAAAGATGAGGGAGACGCCCTTTTCAAAGTTTGAGCCCGTGAACCCCTGAAAGGTCTGTTCATGCCCCTGCCGGCATGAATAATCACCCCGGCTCCCCTGTAATGTGCTGCAGATGATGTATTGGGCCACATTTATTACTGCTCTGCGTCCACCTGGCTGGGAGCAGCAAGTCGTCCATTAATATAAAACCCAAGCTTGCACCAAGATTTCTGCAGAGCCAAAGACTCCAGGCTTAGAGACACTTTAGGACTCTCCAGTTTTTACCAATTAGGTAAAAACATATGGACAGCTCCCAATATGTCTATAGCGCAGCATGATGTACTGTAGAGCCTTTGTCTAACCAAGGCCCCTTGCACTAGTAATCCCTGTGGACGTTCATGTAGTCTTTTATAAGACCTCTCATCTCAGCGGGGAAGAAAAACGACAGTCCAATCAGACTTCCGGCGTTCAGCTAGTCACCCAATATGCAGGACATGTTGTTGGTTAAGACTCAGGATTAGTCCTGCTGGATAACACATTCATGTTTCAATTGTAACAGAGCATTAAAACTGCCAGCGCTTTCCAGTGGCTTAACATTACACGCATTACTTTAGCTGTCAAATTAATTGCACAAATTTGCCCTTTAGACAAACATGTCAGATCCCTGACTTAAAAACAATACCAATGGTTTCTGACATGCAGGTCATGCTGACATGGTTATAGGAACGTTGAAGAAATATTTAATATGATGCAAACTTGAAACTGGCTGGGGAAACAGAAAATCCCATCATATGCATATAAATACACCAAAACTGTCTGGAATTTCGCTTTTGTCAGGTTCTTTTGATGATGACTATGAGCCTTATTACAATGAAGGTATGTTATTTAATATGTCAAATCTGAGGACATTTGCTCAACTGTGATGCAATTATTCTTTTACTGATATGAATAATTTCAAATATAGCAAAATCCATCCGTCCATACTCTATTGGGTGTTGGAGCTATAATAGAATATATTATACTGGAGAAATGTCTGATGTTTTGGTTGCAGTTTTACAAAAATGAAAACTGCAGTAAAATTATCTAATTTTCTAAACTCTTTTCTAAAATCTAGACGTTTCATGCATACACTGTATGTGGTGTGTGCATCCCTGAGCATGCAGGACCTGCCCGATAAATGTACTAGAGGTCACAATAAGAATCCATTTAAATCTATCCTTTACATAGAAATTACTTATTTGTCCAATTTTTTACAGAGTGTTCCATGATATTGTGGCAAGCCTGGAATTCACACACCTCTTGATTGAAATCATTGCCATCGGGAGAACCTGGCCAACACCCTCAGAGGAGCCGCTATTCTCAACGTAAGTGAATCATTGATTTTCAGCAGGAAATCATCAAACCGAATCTATGGTAAATGAAGGAGTGGAGATGGCAAATGGTGCAGTTCAGCGGGATATTCAGTTATCACTGTATTCTGTCATAGGCAGGCCACCGTGTCCAGCTATTTCTGTGTGGTTAAGTGAGGACCAGCCACTCTCCGAGGGAGTTTGTTCTTGTGCTTTGGTAAAGTGCAAATGGAAAGCACCCTTGAGTGAACAAAATTGTACCAGGAAGAGTTTGAAAGAAATTGTAATCTTGCCAAAAATAAAAATGAGACAAGAAAGCAATAACATCCTGAACCAACACAGAAATCCTATTGTGGGTTCTCCGCCAAAGGGTTGCTCTATGAAAATGAGCTGCTTTGATGTTTGATTAAAAAAAAAAAAAAAAACTATCCTTTTTCTTTGAATCCCTGTAGGAATTGTTTGAAAATTAATAATGTTTGAATTAGAAGATTTAATAAAAGGACTAACAGCTCAGAGTCGGATCATACAGTATGTGCAGCGTTGTACATCCTTTGCCTTTTTCACACCAACAGATTTGACATCTTCACTGTGAAGCAGACAGCGGATATAAAAACAGCACAATCCACACTTCACTAACAGTTACTCAACTGCAATGACAGTGTGTCTGGTTCAATGTGGTCAAGCAGACACCAAAAAAACCCCTCCATTTTCACATACATTATTTTTGTGTCATATACTAAGATTATGTGAATTTTTTTTGTCAAATTAGAAAAGACAAAAATGTAAATGACAGAAGCTACGGACTCTGGGTTTAAGGCTTCAGGCTGTGTTGCTTCTGACAGGAAGAGATAACCACTAAGGAAGCGAAGCCTCCTTGTTGTACAGTAGGTGTGAACACCCTTGGTATGGAAATGTTTTTGAGGTCAAGCATGCAAGATGATAAAGGCTGTTGAAATGTTAGAAGGTCAGCTTCTGTTTTGTCCCCAGGTCCGTTTTTTGTTTCAGTAAAAAAAAAAAAAAAAAACGGTGAACTTAACGCTGAGATACAAAATAAAAGAAACAACAACATATGACTTGTTTGCTAGGAAAACACATGAAAAGTGCAGACAGCCGGGCTGCCCAGACGCTGATGATTACTGCTGAGATCCAGAGGATATTGTAAAAAAGAAAAAAAAAATACACTTGGTAAAAGCTCTGTTGGTTCAAACTGTGCAACCGTCAGTAATGGCTCAAACTAGCAAATAAAATGTGAGGGGCTGCCAGTGCTGCTCAGGCGGTTTTACAGTATAAAAAACAGATTAAGCCCGAAGTTTCAGATGAATCATGACTCATCTGAAACATTCATCCGGTTGTGTCAGCCCTTAGCATTTTAAGATTATACAACTGATTGACTTGGCTGGCCTGAGGCGACTTGTTGGGAAGCGGTGATGGACCTGTGCCAAATCCTGACGCGAGGCAGCACAGAACATTTAGCTTAAATGTCTCGAGCAGCGAACGGAGCGCCCGGTGACTCAGGGTACAGTATATTTTCGTCATGAGGTGCTGCGGCTCCTCTCCTGTCTTACATAAACAATAAGCAGGCTGGCGTCGCGTCATGGGGCTGGCGTGTGGGCGTGTGCACGCGTGACCGAGTCCTTCGAGCAGCTTAAGCAAAAGTGATAAGCAGGGGAAACAGGGTTGCGGTTCCAAGGATCACTAGAAATTCATTGCTCCAACTGTCAAGGAGGAAGAGAAGGGGGAAAGTGTATTTAAAGGATTTTCACAGTCCTTAAGGCTATTTATTACATCTCATCAGCTGTAGCAGAGAGTGGCTGCATGTAATTGCAGCCATAGATCTTTCGTTCTGAAGACAGCCAATCAAGATGGATTCCTTTTCCGCAGCTGGGATTGACCGTGAGTGAATCCTGGTGACTTAGAGACGGGACATTATTTAACATGGACCCGGAGTGACGCTAAGGAGCACTAGGTTCCAGGGTTGTTAAAGCACTTGTCACACTCCAAAGGCATCCATCTGCACAATGCTGGCTTCAATCAATAGATAAGTAATCGGCTGCAATGAGCGCCAGCATGCAGTATTACTCACAGCCGCTGTCCTGGAGCAGCCCCCGCCGCCCAGCAACCGGAGCGGCTCCACCGTGAAGGAACTTATCTTTCCAGCTGAACACAACGCTATCGACAGGCCACAACTAACATCACCCGTGCGCGTGTGTGCGATCGTTCGGAGGGATTGTGCTTTTATGTCGCGCTGTTTAGCCGCTGCGGAGACAATGCCGCGCATAAAACGTGCGACAACTTCACTGCATGCGTTACGCCTGCGATGCATCATTTAAATGTTGCACCAGATTGACGGGAAAAAAAAGGAAAAGACAGAGAAATCAGGTGACCGGAGTGTTTAGTGTAAGCGACAAAGCCTCAACAGATGTGCTTTCACTCTCGTCGAACGCGTGTCACGCTGCCATTTCATTTTCGAGTGAGCTGCGAGCTGTTGCACGGGAAATGATGGGATTGCAAATCATGTGGGGAACGTGGCGGTGTGGGAAGCACGGTGGGGAAACCTGGATCAGTGAACGCACAAAGGGGGTCAGATACTGCAACACGGTAAAGGCTCAGGTGGGTGAAATATGGCTGAAATTCATTCACTTCCCAACATCATGTCCCAGTTGCACATTTTTCATCAGGCCTGAAACACGTGGGACTGCTTCACAGTAAATACTACGACAAACCGTGTCAAACAGCACGTTGGTCCTGATTAAGGTTAAACTTTGATGGAATATGACTAATCTACTTTATTATACTCTGCTACTATTTATAGACGTGCTCAGATAAGACCTGTTAGATGATTAGATGACGTCTTTCATGGAAACTACAAGTAGGACACAAGTAATTCTTCTCCACTTTGGGAAAGCTTTTAAAAAAGGTCACACAGAACTTAATTTCACATACAGTACATACAAAATGATAGTTAGATTAACTAGAGTCTTATTTTGTGCTTGTCACATTACAGAGCTCAAAAAGCTCAAGACAATGGTTTTGCAGAAAAACTGATTATTTAAGTCATCTGTACTTAAATCAAATTAAAATCTATTTTAAATTAAACCACGCAACCACATTCATCATTTTTGATGAAACCACGTTTTGCGAAGAACACAAAGTTTAGCTTTACTTTATGAATTTAGATTTAATTTATTTTAACAACTTTTGTTAAACTGACAGACACAAGGTATTGCAAACAAGCAAATAAAAAAAAGTCTTGGGCAACACAGCAGCAGCAAGAAATCCAGAATTCACATCTTGTGCATAACCGTTATTCTGTAAATTATAATACAAACAAATGTGATGAACTGTAGGAGGCGGCACTGACGCCTTAAGGCTTCACAGCATCTTATGTGGTTTTAGCTGGAGAACAGAATAGATCTTAGAGTCAAGCTTTGAAAAAAAAACACTGACATGAATTTAACGATCAAAACATGGATATGAACATTTTGACGAAAGGCAAAGGTTGATAAATGTGCTTCAGTGCATGCGAATGCAATCAAACCTTCTTGCCTACAGACGGCTGGATGCTGTTGCCTACAGGCTGCACACAGCACTGCAGGTGTGTCATGCTCTTCAATGATGACATTCATTTCCAAAACTACTAGAAAAAAAACGAGTTGTTTTTAAAATGCAAAGTAAATTCATTTGGTGTTTTTGTTGATAAATATGTCTATTCACACAAAGCATCACCATACACACGCCATAAATCAAATTACTACCATGATGTTGATGGGGTCTCCTGCTGTGCTTTCTCTGAACAGGCATGGACAACAACACAGCTGGGAGCTGATATGCACACCAATTTACTTTGAGCACAACAAATATATGCAGGAGATTCTCTCAAAGAAAATTGAATATTTAATTCCTCATTTGAATGGATTAACAAATGCCAGGCACAAAATTCCCTCGATTATTCACGACGAGGGCAGAGCAGCGTACGACGACGTCGGGCGCGAAGCAAGGTCGTCGTTTTCGCCTCAAGTGTTTATGTCAAACAAGACACTTAAAATTTCTTCCCTAATTGTCCTGTGTTTGGGACGAAACGAGTGAAGTTGAAGTTAACGGGAGGTGGTTAATGGTGTAAAACGTAAGGGCACGGTTCAGGGTTGTACTTTACATCCATCTGAGATAAAAGCAGCAAGATATACAAGAAGATTAAAGCAACGATATAACATTTCTCTGTCACATTTGTGTTTGACCTTACACCAGTCGAGCCCTGGTCTATTTGGCACATTCATTTAAGACATGTCACTCTTGTAACGATGGATATAGACTTTTTGACTGGCCTGCTCTAAATATTACCCTCCTAGACTGAACTATGTACATGACCTACTCTCAGAACAAAAGAGCTGTGTTCAGTAACTGCCTGAGATTAAGAGAGCTATTCAACGTGCCTGTTGTTGCTTCTGCAGACAAACACGCGGCTAATGGAAGCGTCTCTTGTACCGAAGACGCTGAGGAGGAATTACATTGCGCTAATGTGAGGTCATGATTAACAAGGCTGAAACCTGAACCTGCTGAGGACCAGTCACCCCCCCAAGACCAGCTCCGTCTTAGCTCCTGTTTCCATATGTTGCAGAGATTTGATTACTTGTTATTTTGTTCTTTAATGAAGACTTATGCTGCATTTGTAATGTGTCCTGCCTGGAGTCTGATCACATTTCAGGCCTCACTGAGTGCTTTCACCTTTCTGTTTGGTTTCACTGGCGTGGCAGAACCAACTGGCTGCAGAAACGAGAGCAAGTAGAAAATCCCAGAAAAATCCAATTACAAAGGGAATGTAAAGGGATGTTGTACTGTATTTTAGGCATCATTATATTTAACAGCAAACAAAGAGCTGTTCAAAAACTTAAAAAAAGTCATCTGTAATGCTCATTTCTTCCACTATACCAGCTTGTACAAAAACTCCACCGAACAAACAACCAGGATTTTGTGAAAAGGTTCCCAATCTTTATCTGCGTTCAACAAGAGACTTTAAAGGCTGAAAGGCAAATGTTTGCTTTTCAGCTTGAATCTTGCTGTATTCAGACTCGGCAGATGTGACTGTTGATGCGCATCAGAAGTATTCACTGAAGGCACGGAATCAGCGCAGGCATCCATTTAAAGCCAGGGCCGATCATTCTCCGTTCATTGTCGCCAGCGTGTACAGTAATTACATGCCAACGCCACTTGTGACTTTAGTGATCAGAGTCCTTTCTTGTGTTTTAATGGAGGTTTTCTTTTTAGCGAGATTGGCTTTAAAAAGCTTGTTACATCGTGTTGGAGTTGATGAAAAACACAATGCCACCGCTGTGGTGTTTAAAGGATTAGCTTTGAGATTTGTTTTTCTATTGAGGGGTGCTTTATCCGGCTGCAGACACACATTACAGTGAGTAACATTTGTTACCTACAGTATGTCTTTAATAAACAAGAAGCAGCCGACATCTTCTGGAGTTGAACTCTCCTTTACACAGACTAATGCTTAAACTCTGAGTGAGACATGCAAAACGACTTAGTACCTCAGACGAAAAACATTAATAAGGGTGAAATGATTATCTCGCTTCCTGACACCTCCACCGGTCTGTTCTTGAAATTCTCATTTGCAACTTTAATTCCACAAATGGAGTCCGAAGCTGTGTTTACAAGGAGCGAGACAGCTTTAGCCGTGACAGCTCAAAAGCAGTTCTCCAGTGATAAATAGCCTAATGCTGCATAAGCATGTCTCGTGTACATTAATATCTACTTGAAAGCTCTTTAAAAATACTGTACATGTTGCTGCAAGGCTTTATAAATGTAACGCAGGACCTCTTATGTTTTGCCAGAATACTACTGTACAGTACGTGTCGAAGGTGCAGACAATGCGAAAGAGATGTGTCATGGCTGCTAATGATAACACGCTATAAGAAAGAAAATGGGTCAAGAACGTACAATAGGGAGTTGATTGCTTGTCCTGCATCGTGTTAGAAAAACATGGTAAACCACCTGCTTCCTTTTGCTTTATGCTCCAATACACTCACACATACACATACACATACACATACACATACACATACACATACACACACACATACACACACAAGCTCCCTCATCATTCACCAAGCACTCGCTGCTAGTGCCAGAAAGTCATCTTATTCTTAGTCATTTGAAAAGAGCGGTCAGCAGAAGAACTGCTCCGGGAACATCACTGTTAGTAAATATGTCAAATGCCTGTGGTGGCAAGACCCAAAATAATACGGGGTTATTCTGTTATGCCTCTCGCGTATGCCACTGATGTTTTCTCACTACTAAAAGCCCTGGGAGTGTGGGGTCGGGCCCATGTGGAAAATCATGCCTTATATGCATGTGTGTCTTGGGAGGGCGCTGATGCCAGAGCGAGGCACTGAAGATGTTGGCATCCCACACCGGAAAAGTGTGGAAATCCACAGAGCGGAGAGAATTAGCGACTCCCTGCTGGGGCCAACGGATAGTTGCAGAGAAAAAAGGGAGGGAAGGGAACGGAAAAAAACCCCCAAAAAACTATGGTGGTGTAGAAAATGACCTCTGAGAGGAAAGGAGTGAACGAGCGGGGTGGGAGAGGATGGGTGGGCGGGCGGTCCGCTGGGAGAAGTGCAGGGAGGGATGCAAAGCCAGGTCACCTTCTCCAGAGAGTGCAGCTGCGAACACTCTGCTCCTGGGAGGAGGGTCACAGTCGAAAGCTCTGCGTGTTATATACCAAAGCCCACATTCTTCCTCGCCGCCTTCACCCCGCTCGGGTCTGCAATAACAAACCCAATTAAGAAGCCCAGGAGAGGAGCTAGCGCGGTCTCACAGTTGCCTCTCGCTGACTTGGCAACCAGAATTACAGCTCGAGAGAGTACCTTTCAACATCAAATAAAGAGAATACCAGCAATTACCAGTGAATACCTTCATTCTCCAGCTCCCCTTTTCCAGCTGATGGTGACTCATAAAAGCACTTTTAATTTACCCCGGATGCATGCTATGCAAGCATATTGAAAGCAAAGGCGCAACACTTTGTGGTTCGAGCATAAAATGGCACCCACGTCTGCAGAGTTTGTTTAGCGTTGTAATGCCCTGGCTACGGCGGGGTCGTCCTTATTTACTGTATGTGGCATTTCAGATGGTATTTGTTTCATCCGGGTGTCACGCCGCATGGCATTTATTTAGAATCAGCTGCAACGATCAACGCCACGGCGCTGCAGCGGGAGGCGTGCGGCGCGGCGACGAGCTCAACCTCCTCCATTGTCCGGCGGCACACGGAGTAAAATAATTGCTGGCGCCTTCAGATGTGAGCAGATGAATCCGTCACATTTGGAGTTGGTTAGCGAGGCCGCGGTGCAGGTCACAGGACTGGTTATGACTGGCTCATTAAAAGGAAAGGCCCCTGGTTTCCTGTACGAAGTCAGCCCCATTTAAAACGTGATTGTGTAGAGTGGAGGCAGAGTCTGACTGTTTGTAGGTTTCAGCGATGTCCCTCTCTAACTGTCATCTTGTAGATTTGAAATCCCCACCCGATCGATTGTACTAAAAGCTCTAATCTGATTGTTAAAAAGAGTTGACTTGACAAAGCTGTTATCAAACCGTTTTAAGCACCAATCAATACTGCATTATGCGCGGGGGTCTTTTCGTTGTTGTGGCAACTTTTCCAAGGGCAGGTGAAGGGAAGCCTGTGACCTCCATGCGTCTGAGTCCACGCTGACAAATCCACGTATGGCAGGAGACACGCGCACCATTTTCTTCATGTAATCAGACGGTCACGCTGCTTCACAGGCCAACGTGCTCTCGTATCAGGAAAAGGGAAAACAGCTAGTAACAATGCATAACTGATCATGTGTGGAAATGAAAAACTCATGTCATTTCCCCGTTGATGCTTTAACATTAACTGGCTGTATTGGAATAGCCTCCACGCATTGCTCTGCGTGTGATTGTATATTTCAGGATAGCGTAATGGTCCATAAAGAGTTGTGTAGTAACACTGAAAGGATCATTTCTCAGTGAGAACAGAAAAGCACGCAGACAGCAATTTCAACTCCCTTTTCCTCTTCCATCTTTTCACGTCTTTCACTATTCATTCCACTCACGCATTTAACATTAGAGGGCAAATAAATTGATTGCCAGCAGCTGAAGACACTTATCTCCCAACGAGTCAGCTTTGCACTACAGACCCCAATACCAAAACCAGGAAGTACTTCATTACATTGATGCTTAACAGTACGAAGAATAAAAAGAAAAAAAAGGCCAAACACTGGATCGACACCAGCAAACTGCAGTTACAAACACACCAAACACAGCAAGACCAAGACGGAGTGAGAAACAATGATCAAGACCTCCGGGCTAAACTGCGTTCATTAGTGGCAGCAATGCAGAATGAATGGAGCCGCTTACTTATTCTGCAAGCGTCCTGGCAAAGAGCGAGCGGGCAGGAACAGGGCTAGCCTTAGCCTCATGCTTGCCTGGGTAGT
Organism: Betta splendens; assembly: GCF_900634795.4. Classification (NCBI taxonomy): domain Eukaryota; kingdom Metazoa; phylum Chordata; class Actinopteri; order Anabantiformes; family Osphronemidae; genus Betta; species Betta splendens. Next base: position 8,903,397 of record NC_040890.2, read on the forward strand.
GATGGCCAATTAAGCCGCTCTCTGATGAGCCATGCAGAGGCTCGGCAAGCAATTAGGGGGGCCAGGAGTCCCTGCTCATTACTGCTGCAGACACATCAAGCATTGTCCTGCCCAACATACATTTACAGCCACGAGATACAAGAAATGCCTAATAAATGTGGCTTTATATCGCTCAAATTGAATAACGGACATTTGTCCGGCAATAGCTGCGTTAATTAAACGTCGCCGTGGCAACCTTGGCTGCTGAGGAACACTCTCGCTGGACCGGGAGGTTGCAGGTGGATGCTAAAGCTTTTTAGACTTGTCATTTATGCAGATGCACATAACCAAAGAACGCTTGGCGTCGAAGCTGCTTGGAGCATTGATTTAGCTCAGAGTTTGGGAAGTCCTACAACGGAAGAGTGTTGAATAAAAGTCAGAGGATTTAATACAGAAGAGAAAAAATTAAGATAACTGAGTTAATAAAATAGAACAGAACGTCAGAGAGGATTCCTATATACAAGACGAGCACAACCATTACAGCTCTTGCATGAACATTCATAGTCCAAACCAAACAGCGAGACGCACAGTATCTTAGACAGGACAGATTTATTTACAGATATGAGAACAGTTTTTCTACTAGATCTCATCTGATTACACTACTTACAGTATGGAAAGCCAGCACTCCGCACACTGATGCGTCTGTGCGATAGGAATCTTGTTGCGATTTGTTTTGTTTCCTTAAACAAGAAGCAAAACCTGCACCTGCTCTGTGAAGCGTTAATATGTCATGACAGGGGATGAGTTTTCTACCAGATGGTCTTTTTCTAAAAATAATTATATTCTTAGAAGCTGAACTGCATTAGAATGATTCATTTTTAAGTGCTCTGTCTTTAGACACTACTTTAAGGCTATTATAATTGTTTGCTTATCATGGGGCTTGGGGCAAAAGTACACAACACAATACTAGTGTGCAACAGGGGTATACAAGCACAGAGAATAACACAGCCCTGCTAATGCTGCAGCCCTGAGCTCCCGTTCAACAGCTTCTGGTTCAGTCAAAGCATCTATCCTTACACAGTCCAAAAGAAAGAACATTAAGTCATTTTGGAGACTTTGTGATTTCCTGCTCTAATGCCTAATGCCAGGCTACCCCCCCCGCTCATTATTCCCTGGTTAGCACCAAAGGCAGGTGGCAGTGAGATCTAACCATATGGCAGCTGCTGTAGAATAACAGCGAAGGATCAGCTCCAATGGGCTCAGAGTTCCACTGTGTTGGACATCAATGATGGGCATTTATCACCTGAGTGCGGGCCCTGAGTGGGTGTGTTTGTGATCTTTGGACACTGGTTCACAACTCATTGTATTATAGCGGTTTGATTTGAAATATAAAAAACAAAGTAGACAGAATGCGTCTTTTCTGTGATTAAGCCCAGAAACAAGCACTGTAAGGCTGCCGGTCTGAATGTACGAACGGGTTTGACTGGGCCACTGGGAATAATATGCACAGAGAGGCTACGTGTGAATGTGGCTCTTTCTCCAATAAATGAAAGACTTTCCCTTGAGGGCCATTCACTAATACCAAACCTGTGGCAGGCTGCATATGTGGGTGATCATTCAACACGTACATGCACGCACACACACACAAAGACGCACACACACACACACAGTGACAGGAGTGAAAGAAACAAATCAGATTTACAAGTGTTTCGGTAACAAAGTAGCTTTTGGAGCAATTTCACACAATACTTCAAGTACACAAAGTACTTCTGTGCATTGAAAACACCTCCAGGTTTGTTGGCTCTTCAAAGTCATTACGCCACAATCTGGCAAATCATAAATCACATCTACATCAGAATTATACAAGGACCAAGAGGAGGCAGTTTGTTAAGTAACTTGTCACATGAAACACTCAAATGTCCAAATCACAGCAGAAGAGCAGTATATCCAGCTTCATTAGTCGGGTTGTAATGATACTTAATAAAAATGAATGCAGACTCCTAGGGTACTTCAGGAACATTCGCTTTAATGTAAAACACACAACATGAGGAATTTATGGAGGGTAACTGATAATCAAAGTAGATGAAGCAGATGTGAGACCAGAAATTGATGTTTTAGATATCCATGCTTTTCCATGGCACAGTGAATAAACTGCCAATAAACCCTACATTTTCCATTGGACCTCATTATCTCGTCTGCATCTTCAGAATCTTACAGACTACTACACACATGCAATTACCTTTGCTAAAATTAGCCTCTTGAATGAAGACTAGGGCAGTTACAAAGTCAAAATGGGCAAAATGGCGAGTCAAACTAAACTACACAACCAAAAACTTATAAAGGGTCAGTAAATGTCATTGATCACATACTACACAGCAGGATTAGAACTGGAAATGCCTCCTTTGAACCCTTGCTCATCCTGCTGCGTGTCTCTACCGGCCCTGTAGGTTTTGTGTGTCTACCCAATGACATTGACTGAATAGCAGCTCTGTGTCCAGGGGAGACCAGAGCTGAGCGCAAACATGAACATATGGACATTAGCATAGGCTGTCGGTAGCCCGCTGGCTCCGAGACTGTACGTTGGGACCGGCCCACCTGACGGCTGTGGCTGGTTCTGGTTGGACAACAAGCGCAGTATTGCTGGCATGGCTCCAGCTCTGACTAAACAGCAGAGGAGCTGGATGTTGGCCAAGGTCGTTTGTGGACACTCCAGTTAATTGACATAAAGTAGAGACTGACAGCACACTTAACTAAAAATAAATGAACAAGCTTAAGAGCGACTGTATTCAGTTTACAGCATAACATCAACCATCAAATGCTCAACAAGTCTTGCAGCTACTAATACGCTCTATATTGCTGAGTGACCTTAACCTTTGCAGCTATTTGAGCGGAGCGTTCGACCAGTACGGGCCCTCGGATCATTTCATGCTGCACTAATAAAGGCACACTGGCGTGGTACTAACTGCAAAGTGCTAATGCGTTACTGCAAATGTATTTTTGAATGCATCACTTGCTATTTGTAAATGTAACTACCTTTAATTAGGAGTGCTTCTTTGCTATCACGCGTTGATTAGCGCTTCGAACATTGCGAGAGATGGTCAATCTGGGGACGTTTATCAGCAGTCTCCCACTTTCATTTTTACTGAATATTATTACCCCAATATACTTAATTAATATATTAACAAGCGCATAGAGCTGAGGAGAAATTAGACCAAAGACTGTTCAAAATCTCATTTTGAAAACGCTCAAACCCTGGCAGTGGCCTCTAGAGGCCTCTACACCCCACCACGTTTGATATGAACTGACTGAGCCAGGGAGGGCGTAATTACCACTCATTTCCTTTGAGCCCTAAGCATTTACTAGCAGGCCTAAAATGATATAATAGGGCTCGAATTTGTTCTACGGAAACTCTGAACAACAGTGGTTGTTGAGTAATAATGAATTAGAACTTGAATAGAATTGCATAAGTGCAAAAAATAAAATTGATGGTACAGTAGACAAACAGTAGAACCAGTGTTTGCTACTGTATTTATAGATTGTTATTTACTCCGACTGCAGTATTGAGCAGGTGCCCGTGAGAACACACACACTAGTGCGAGCGGAGAAGACGTGCCGCCGGGTGACAGTGTGTCCATCACGGCATTGTGAGGTTTAGTCGAAACGTAAGATCTCCCGTACAGCAAGTGTTCCTCTTCCAGAAACAGGACAACCTGTGTCAGCGTGGTTGTGGAGATGCATAACGACTCCAGCATCCTTCTGACAGAATGCCGCTGTGAAAACATTCTGTGCCGCCTACGCCTCAGAAATGCAGAGTTCTTGTCTAGAATGTAATATTTATCTTGTAAATGTCTCGCAGGCTCAGCTTCTGCCTCTTACCCCACTCGATGTGTGTGCTTAGCTACGTAGCTAAGCGCTCCGTCCATGGCACATGACGCGCACCGCGCCACCGGCACGCCAACGTAAGCGCAGACGTTTCAGAGGAGACATTTCGACACCAGACAGCATCCACTCTGCCGTGCGTGCTATCGGTGGTGCTGGATAAACAGATACAGCCTCAGGGTGGCGAAACGAGCAGGGATATTCAGTGGCACATAAAGGTTAAAGTCAGCAAAGGCCTCCTTGGGGCGGGTGATCGTGATCCACAGCGAGCTGCCTTACTTCCACCTCTGGATCACTGGAAGCCTCCACGCCAAAGGGCAGATAATTACATTTCACCTCCAGCACAATAACAAAGCACACAGTTTGACGGGAGGCAGTAAAGGGTCCTTTGTCGTGCACCGGCTCACACAAGCGACGAATGACCCCGACAATGATGCCGCCTCCCGCCCTTCATCTCTCTGGATAGACAATTGTGCAATTCTGCATGCAGATGACCACTCCCTCCCCCCGTGTTACTGGGGCGTCCTCTGATGTGCACCTGCACTTAGCCACCACGCGAAGGGCATGACTAAATGCAGGATGTGATCCCTGGGTCCTGCTGCCTTTTAGATTTACATTCCATTAGATGGCTTGATTGAATCCACCTGCCGTGTGCACCCAGGCAAACCTCTGCTCGGGCCATCTGTAGCGGGACAGATTGCACCTAGCGACTCAAGCTAGATGTGATGAACAAAGCAAATATGTGAATTTTGTGCCACCCCTGACTTAATATTATGCGATGCATTTATTTTTACCCTTCTCCTCCATTGTGAATCAGTGTCTTTAATCTGCCTGTGACAGAACTCAGCAGGATATTCATGTGGGAGGAACACGGTTCATAAATAGCATCTCCAAAGTTTGCTTTCTTTTGAAGATTGAAAGCTGACCTCAGTAAGAAGAGCTTTTTTGCAGAATCTAAATACTATATTTTGTAACCAGATGATATGCCATTAGCAGGAATTGATACTTGTATCCAACCGAATAAAAAAATTATACGTAGCGCTGTGAACTGCATATACATCATATTTTTTCAGTAACACATTTGATCCAATCAAATATGCCCCACTGACCTCAACATTTTTTACTATCGCTCAGTGGTTCAGTGATTTTTTATTCACGCATGAAACTCTTACTCATCAAAACCTTTAACTACAACTACACTGTACATAATTCACTGGAGGAAGCATATCAAGCCAGGAACACTCCAGTCACTTTAACCACATTAAACTTTGCTTTTGAATTAGAGTAATTACTTTTTTAATAAACAACAAGGCCCATGCACCTTTCTCCTGGGCCAGACATAATTTATTATGATTAGCTTTAACGTGTCTTTTTTTTTTTTCTTCAGACCTTCAGACTGCTGTTCTCCCAGGAATCAAGGAGGTTTAACTGGTGCAGCATGAATATTCACCTGTTGGCTTTAAGGAGATTTCAAATAAGCTCCATCATCAGCTTTAACAGAGTTAAGTACATTATTACGCTCTCAGTCCCATCGATGGCATCAGTCTTTCACCCAGTCGGATTAGTCAGTCTCAGTCAACAAGGACATACAGTAAATCAATTATCACATTTCTGACAGTAACAGAATCAATTGTTCAGAACAATCATTTAAATAATTATTAATAGGGTCAGTAGAAGTGGCTTTTATCTGTCGTTTCACCTGTGTCTGCTAAGACATGTACAAAGTTAAACGTGGAATTGAGGCTCATCTTACTAGAAGAAAAGGAAGATTTGAAAATAAGTCAGGTCACAAAAAAATTAGCTGGTATTTGAAAATACTGTATTATAAAAAGCCACTTTTAAAGAAAAAAATGCCAAACATGTTCGACTTCCAGTCAATGTTTTAATGGACATTTAAAAAAAACAATTCATAATAATTGTGTAACTAACCGATTGTAAAAATTGTTTTCCCTACTTCCAGCAATTCAGTGACATTTTAAAATGATTCCTACTGTTCCGTGGCTCCTTCCATCTCTCAGACACTCATAGACCAGATGCTTTTAATAAAAGAGGCTTGTGATCTCAAATCAGGTGTTTTTTTTTCTGTTCCTAACCTGAAGATTGGCTCTTGACAAGGATCTCCAAATCTGATATGACCGCTTTCATTACAAGGTTAATTAAAAAATGACTCTGCTTTATTGTAAAGCAATTAAATTCTCTTCTGTTTTATGCCATTTGCTTTCTCTAGCTGACTGTATTTCTTCTAATTAAATAAAACTCACTATTGAAGACAAAAACATTATGCAATGGTGGGTGCAGTGTGTGCACATTGATTAGGTTAAACAGCAGAAGTACTATAGCATTGACAGTGCAAAGTTGAGACACAGACAGAAAAAGACTTTACTTCTCACCCACTTAACCAAACTTTTATTCATGAGCAACTTCAAAATTCATTAGTTGTTGCTAAAGTGTTCTCTCCTCCTAGACATGACTGGGGCCTGAATGGTGCAGTAGTTTGTGAGCCCATGTAAATGCACAAAACATACCTTGTCCTAATAACGCTAAATAAAAGCCTTGAACCAGTTCCAGCGGCTCAGTGAAACCCCGCTGAGGGTCCTGATCCTCGATGTGTCTCTGCGGGACACGTCTCATGGTCCGCAAGACCTGGGTAAATGTTTGCACACGGAGGCCAAGTTAGATCACATTCATAACCGCTGAAAGGTTCTCTGACTTATGATGCTGGATTTACTACCCATTGAGCACAATTACATTCAGCACAGGCAGCACGTAGACAGCAGCCATTTTGTGCTCTGGATAATATAAACTGATGGGGGTGAAGTGAGTAAGATGAGCCATTTATGACTGAAGCTGCTGTTCATATACGTAAACTATATTCTGAAAAAATTAAAAATACCACATTGGTTTCATTAGTGTAGTTTGAGCTACATTTGAGCTGAATTTAATATGATCACAGCTGTTTCTAGCTATTTGATGAAGCACAGTGGAGAGTAAAATCTTAAAATGCTAATTTCACACTATATGCTTATTTCATATCTAAATATATTAGTGTATGTTTATATATCTCACAGATACAGGGTCCACTTCTATTCTCTGTATTGTAGCACAGTTTACTTTTGAGCATACTACGTATAGTACAAGACCTTGTAAAGTATGCGGCTATACACAGCATTGACGTGTTACAACTAGAGAATGCGTGAAGGCCTTTACCTGACTGTAATTTATCAGGGGGCTAAAGGCAGTCACACACAGAAACTCTTTGATAGTTGAAAAAGTGGCTTTGTGAACTTTTACTAAAAGAAATGGGCCGAGCCATTTGCCTGATAATTTCCATTACCATCAAAAGCAGGAGGAGGAGAGAGAGCCCCGCTCCCGATCCTTCAACTGATTGAAATATGCTGCTCATTAGAGTCCATTCACAAAATTCATGAATCACAGTAAGACAGACGACAGTTGCCTCACCTGTAAAAAGGTCCCTCCTATTAACAGGCAGATAGTCCAACTATTATAGCAGCCAAAATGGCTCAATTTATTACAGCCTTCATATGAATGCAAATGAGGCGCAATCAATAGGTCCAAGTTCTAACATGTCATTAATAATAAGTGACCATAAAAAGAAAAGTAATACTAACATTTATATAATCTAACAATTAAGGATATGAATGAACACATTTCTGTGAAACAGGCCATTTTGGAAATGCTCATTATTCACTGTACGCAGCTGGGATAGTTGCAGCACTGCAGTAGCAGTTCCCTTTGTAATATAAAAAAACGTGCCAAACAAAACAACAACATAGTGACTCATTCAGTTCATGAGCTGTTATTATTAACGTCACACATGTGCAGCGAAAATAAGACAAGACTAACAAGCTGAATGAAGTTGTACACCCTAAGCAGTTTTATGGGCTAAATAATCTACAAGAACTTGAGTTAAGAAAATACTAAACCATTCCTCGAATACTAAATTAGACAAAAACAAATTAATACCCCTGAACACTCTTAATACCTCTGGAATAAAAAAAAACTATGACAATCTGACTGTAGAAAAAAAGGTAGCTGCTGGAAAAATGGAAAGCAAGAGTTTTATGCTAAACGTGTACTGACTGACAAAGCAATGTCTTCTCAAGGCTCTGTGAGAGATTGGCCTAAATCCTTCTCATAAATTTTATATTAATGCCAGAGGTAACCAAGGTTATTTTTCCCAGTTTTTCTCCAGGTCCATTAAACACACCTGATACGTTTCAACATTCTCCCATTTCCCATCTAAGTAGCTCTGCAGAATTGCCAAACTTGTACACGCGAGAATGTTTATTCCTCGCCAGGTCTGATGAGACTTCAGCGCGCGTCTCTGTTAAGGTTGACTGGTTTAAAGATAAAAAGGCAACGCGTTCACCTTCCTCTGCACCTGTAGGTACTGTAACCTTGCCGTTTCAGGAGATAATAAGACAAGCTGTCTAAGTAGGGAGGGAGGGGGAGCGATGCTCCTCAGATCTTGCTTGCTGGTGAATGAGAATTCAACTTAATAACAAGTCACAAAATCCTTTATCGCCGCCCACGACGCGAAGGCTGTCTATCAACTGCTTTTTTCCTCGTGTAGGAGACAAATGCACAATTTGTTGGCTTCTGAGCATCCGGGTGTGGAGGTTATGCCAATTTTCTGCTTTCACACATTCTTTGCCTGGCCTATTTTAAGGAGGGGAGTTTCCCCTCCTTATTCCCCACATACTGTAACATAGTAAATCCCAATGCAACAGATAGGAGCCACTGTCATCAAATATAGTGGCTACCATGGAAACTACTTCAGTATGTATACTCTACATAACTAGAGGATAATAAAAAACTACTAAAATAGCCTATATTCAAGGCACACAGTCAATAATATATTGTGCCACATGAATAATAAGCCTTCATACAAATAATGAGCCCTTCATTCCTTAGAGATGCACTGTCGATATATTGCCTTGCACTGTTCCAACAAGCTATATTTACCAGTTATTTATTCACTGTACGAAATACCGAAATTAAATCTTTTTATCGTGGTCACACAAACTCAACGAGGAACAGGATTCTGAACTCCAAGACATGGATTTCCGACATACGGACGTCTCCTCCACCAAAATGGTGGCTCACTCGCTTCCGCACTCAGAAGAAAGGAGGAAATCTGTCTCCCAGCTAGACAGGAGCAACAGCACTGGTTTGATCTCTGCTTGAGCTCCACTTTTCAATTGCTAGTCAGAAAGATGTAAGAGCATATGTTTGGCATTTAAAAGCCGTGGAAAGTAGTTGTGAAAGAAGTCGAGGATAGATGGTGACTTTATTTTAAAAAACGTCACCATCTCAGTTGTCAGGAACATGCTGATAGACAAAATGTGCCAAAAGGCGCACACATACCCAAACACACACACACAGACACACAATTAAAAGAAGCTCTGGAGACAGCGGACTGATTGTTTATCTGCATCACGGCATAGAGAATTGAAATCCACAGCCACAGATAAGACATCAATCTTCCTCAGTGGGCTGCGTAAATAAATCTGATTACGGACAGAATCATTTCCCCTTTAGAATTGTTTTATCTGCTCATTCCATGGCTCAGCACCAGATAACTCGGAAAGTACTTGGCACAAGGTGGTGCATGGCCTTGTGTTCGTCTCACTAACTTAGTGGAAGCGCTGGTGAAATGTCACCTTAGAATCAAACCTTGTAAAAGGTGACAAATTTAGCAACTTTATAAACTTTGAGTTGTTTATTCTCCCAACGTGCTTACTCATCTAAGCAGTAAATGGTGAATGAGATAAATAAAACCCAAGGTGACATTGTTATTTTTTAACAAACAACATCTATTTACCATAAAATAAAAAAAGTGTATCAATTTCACTGATTTTAGCTCTAGTGACAATTGCTTGATGTATGGTCCACTTTTTTAAACTTCATGAGGTAACACGTTTTAAAAAAGACACTTGCGATGACGTATTTATCAATTCCCATTGTTTTCTGAAACACTGAACAGATATTCATACTGTGAGAAAAAAATTCTTGCATTAAAGGAAATGCAACTCATGAGCTCATTTCATCTAATATAAACTGAACACAGCTCTTATAATAAGACATAGTGATGTCAAAATATGTGCATAATTGCAAAGATATTCCCCATTCCAGCATCTGAGAGAATTTAAATTATATGTACTGTAAGTCATTCCTACTTAGGCTCAGATCGTGATCTCACTACATTTCAGGCTCGTAATTTTATGTAACCAACAAGAAACAAATTCCTTACAGATTTTGATTAATGAGGTAATGTAATCTGCAGTTCACCAAGCATCTACAACAACTTCTACTGTTAGTGTACACACTGTACTGTGTTGGAATCCCTTTCAACCATCACTAGATAAAGAATTAAAAGCATTCACACTGGGGCTGTGTGACCTCAACAGTAACCAAAATATTTTTGGGTAAATGAGACAAGTCAGCAGCTGAGCACAGTTACGGTGTATGAGGCGGCAGATCGACATGGTGACAAAGGCACTCCCTTAAAAAAACACCAGATAAAAGACTAATTTGGTCCAATTTTGCTGGAGGGATGCTTATCTCAGAATTCAAATAAGGTCAAAGAGAAAACAGTCACAGAGTCAGTGATAAGATTGTGGTGGAAAAGCAAAATAAACCCTGTAACCCTCTGAAAATGAGTTTTGCTCTGGATCTTTGTAGATGCAGTTATGCCTCTTATTGCCATTTACCTCCAGCGAGAACAACACCAAAATAAAAGGTAAATGTAAATAAATAACCTATGAGGGCAATGAAAAGGAAATTGAGAACTTCAGCTTATCAGAAAAAAAACAACAGACACATTTCGACTCTTGGACAACCAAGATAATAATAATGGATTAAATGTTAACATACTTTGGTGTAATCTCCTCCACAGCCTTCAGAATATATCAGGCAGGGTGCGTGTTTCTAGAAGTGGGAAAAAATTTTGAAACATATTCAACTGGAGTACTCAGAGCTACTGTATAGGACACTGTGTATGAAACACAAAAAGTAAGCAGAAAAAAAAGTATATTTATTTATATATAAAGTATATATATAAAAGCCAAACTATTTGACAAATGATGTCAAGAACAAAAACAGCAGGAGTCTATGAACTAAGAAACTGAAGCTGGGTTCATGTCCTATCAGCAAGGAGCTCAGGCTTCAATAGGAGCCAGTAATGAGAAAAAAGACTTTCTATTAACTTACTGCTTTACCTGTCGTCAGATGAGCGGGGAAGTGAAAGATTGCGGCAACAGAACTGTCTATCACTCTTGAACTACAACCCATTAGAGGGAGATATGATTCAGAAGACAATGGTGGATCACAACACTCTCAGCAGCTTCGGCTTTTTGGTCCGTCACTGAGGAAAGAGCTGGGTGAGTTATTGACAGGAGAAAACATTAGGTGGAAGAGGCAGGAGAGAGCCTTTGACTTTCGGCCAGTGTACAGTGCAGGAAGTAACTTGTTTCTGCTTTTTATAGTATCTCAACATGAGCATGAGCATTTTAAAGGTTCAATTCTATATTTTTTATTGCATGTGACTGTGTCGGCTAAAGGATTTGGAAGCTGAAAGATCCCAGTAAAACTATTATTTCTCCTTTTTCATCCTCATCAGGATTCAGACAAGACCATGTGACTGAACATGTCTGACCTGAGGTAATTAGCAGTGGTGCAGGAACGAACGGTAACAGCGCGTGGAGATGCGGAAACCCCTGCATATCATCAGGCTTCATTCAGTTTGGTGGGAAACAAAAGCTAATGCATTCTTTGTACATTCCCAGCAGCCCGTGGACAGCATGACAAGCTGACAAATGACTGATGGCTCCAGCAAACACAACACAGGTGAGAAATTGCAGCTAAGGGCACAACAGCGTAAGCCTCAATTACACCACGAGTTTTTGCAGGAGGTAAGAAATTATTTAATCGTCAGTTACATGACCCTGCATAATGTTCAGAACCCACCTACTCTGGCGGTTGTTCTTCAAATTTAAATCAATAAAGACACGGATTTCGCGTGTGGATTGTGAAGCTAGTAATTATGATGGAAGCTGTGGGTAAAGAATTAATTTAACAATCCAAACAGTGATGTTGGAGCATGTTTTAATTTCAGAATAATAATGTGTTATCTTTCTCGTATGCAAAACACCTCTCCACTCTGTCTTCATAAACCTCATTAGTTTTACTAAGTCTTAGTTTTTCAGCCCATTGTTTTAGATGTTGGTGTTGCTGAGACGACATAGCAGTCGACTATGTCTTCTGTGAAAATTCAAAAGCAATTAGCCCACTTCAGCTTTTATGTGCACAAGTAAGAGAAGCGCAGGTCCAAAACTTGATCACTCGCCGTCGGCTGTACAGTTAAACGCATACAGCTGCAGGAAAATCATAAATTACAGTGAAACCCAAATTTCAAGTGGCCCACAGATGCACGGCAGCAAAGAGCAGATGGGAGAAACGGCAAACTCTCTGAGCTGGACAATTATTACATCTGCTGCTTGCCAACGCTCGCAGGAGCGAAGCCGGTGTGGTGGTCGGAGACACGGGAGAGGCTGCAATTTCCCCGCTCTCTGATACGTGTGCATAACGCAAACACTAACTAATATATTAGGCTGCCACACCACACGTGATAAATGATGTTAATGTAAACGACTATATGCCCAAAGAGTGAATCGCTTGCACCTGTGGGCCTGTGGTCATTTATTCTGTGATTGCCAAGGGCGTAATGAGGAATAGGCACCCTGTCTGAGCGAGCCCCATTTGTTTTGCCCTTTGTGTTGCATTATCTGGCTGACCTGTCACAGCTGTATCACAGGGAGGTTTATTGGATTTAGAGGCAGACTGTCGCGGGTACACCTACTCCTTCTGCTGTCGTGGCTGCTGATCAGCTTTTCCCTTTGTGCTGTGCGAGTTACCACAGTGTCCTGGTGTCTCATCTTAACATTGCCTGTTGTGAAAGTGCATGTTAATGTGATTATAAACTAGTTTAGCTGTTTAAAGAGGTCATCACTGGGGTTGCGATTGAGATGGGATGACTGTGACTGTCACTGTAGTATTAAGGGGAATGGGAACAGGAGCAGGCAGGGTGTTTTTTGGCCATATTACAAAGTAAATAATGAAAATGAATTGTTTCCATGTTGGTGTAGGTGGTGCACTTGACTCCTTGCTGGACTATTAACACTGCATTCATGTATTCTTCAAGGCCACAGGTAAGCAGCTTAACTCCACCTTTCGAAGTGGGACCAGAGTGAGGGATAATTTAATAAAACTCAGCTCTCAGAAAGATTGTGTTATGGTATCACCCACCCCCACCCCCCTCCACAAAGCCATGACACTGCCGGAAATCTACAATGACAAAACAGATCGCTGTGGTATTAAGGAGAAATAGGTCTGGGTGCACAAACTCATCCCAGGGCTCCCGCATCATTGAAGTGACAGCCTTTTGGATCTAAGGATTGACATGGGTAAGGGAGAGGCTGGGAACCCTAATGTATCATTCATCGGAGCTCTACATCCTGCCTTTACTGCAGTACCAAAACATAATTAATGAAAATCCTATTGATCGCAGTCACTTCCTTTTAGATAAATTGCACCGTTTTCTCTGCCTTTCAATTGTCTGAAAGGCAAATGTAAAGTTGAAAGCTCTAGAGGCATCATCCTTACAGCTCAATCATGACGCAGACCTTGCATCAAAACGGAGATTTCTAAAGCCCAATAAAAATTTAATTGCATATGGTGAGTAAAATCCCCGTCAAGTTGATAATGTGGAACACAGCGTATTCAAAGCATTCAAAAATCCTTTAATTCCTAATAAGATAACATTTTTGTAAGGCGCTTTTCAGGAAAAGTCAACTACAGTATGTTGCAAAACATATTTTGCTATAAACTAACAGTTGCTCTAGCTGTTCAAGTTAATGTTAGCTGTCATCCTGAATGAGGATCACCTCCCCTCTTAAACCACCTACATAATTCTGGAGGCAGAGCGGGCCTCGTGGATAGAGAGACTATGCTTTGATCTACCAACAACCCTGCAGAAGTGTCCTTGATCAAGACGCAGCTACAGGGGAGCTGCTCCTGGCCGCCCCTGTGTGTTCAACCCTTGCCGCAATGCAAACATGCAGCTCTCTTAGGAAAAAGCAAAAAAAAAAAAAAGGCTTATTTTAGAACAGCGGCGCTCTGCTACGAGCGCTGAACTATTTTCCCAATGCTTGATCCTGTTCTTTTGCTTATTTAGCCCCAACATGTCTGGTCTCCGAAGCCTCAGAAGCATCAAGATGGAAATTATGTCTGACATCAACGCCCCCATCAGTGGCCATTAGGGAATGGAAAGAGAAAGAAAACTGTTTAAAAAGTACTGTAACAGCCAGTTATGTGGTCCCAAAGGAGGCCTTTGCAGAGCTAACATGTAAGTGACAAGACAGACCGGCACGCTGGATAACCATCTTACCCATGTGCAGTCCTACTGCATTTCTAAATTAAAGATAAGGAGATAGTGCAGCCACAATCTCTGGGAGGAATCTCAATTCTCTGGTAAAGTAAAACGAACTAAGAGGAAATAGATCAACCCAGCGTCTCAGGGGGTCAAGGGTCCATTTAATGAAGTCATATGAGTGATGCCTGCTCCTTCCTGTAATCACTACAGTAGCTGCTGTTTATATCTTAAACTGTGTGTGTGTGTGTGTGTGTGTGTGTGTGTGTGTGTGTGTGTGTGTGTGTGTGTGTGTGTGTGTGTGTTCTTTAGAGGTTTCACACTGTATAAATGACAAGAATAACCCAATCAGATATCAGATCAAACGGTCTAAAAATACAACCTTTAAAAACTCAGTTCTGCTGCGACTTAACCAACTAGTAAAATATCTGAGTCAGATCACAACTTTGAAATGAGATCAAATCATTTGCGTCTTCCGTTTAAGCTATATAGCTATTACTATTTGTGCATTTATAGATGTGTGTGTTTGTTTCTGTATCTCTGCGTGTGGTGATGGGCAGGGCTCTGGTTGTGATACAGAACAAAGCCATCAGAAAAAAAATTGTAAAAAAAAAAAAAAAGCACCGAGGCAGGATGGGGATAAGCTTTGATGGCAATAACCTGACATACAGAGGGAATTAACGAGGGTATTACAGCTAAACCTGTGGGACTCTGCAGCCTCCACTGGGAAACTTAGACACATGGCCGCATACATGCTGTGACCAAGGAAACCGAGGGAAGAGATAATGGCGCTCCGCCTTTGAAGAAAGAAACAGGTCAACTCTCTTGGTCCTGAATATTTGCAGCGCTTGTATGATAGCGCTGAAGTTACTTTCCTAATACTCATAATTCTGTCTGAATCATCAGCAGCCGCAGCACACAAGAAACAGAGCAATTTCTTGACACTGGGAGGGCTCACATTTTCTGAGCTCGTGTTTTGACTCCAAGTGTCATTGAGACAGAGATCTTGTGTGACAATGCTGATGCCAAGCATTGTACTCCTGCAATGCTTTGCAGAAACATGACACATTCTACAATCTGACTTTTGCACATTATTCCTTAAGACTTGACTCAGTACTGTGGAACAATTACATTACCACAATAAATTAACACCAGAATAAAAATATAAACACAGCACACATTTTACAAAACAGTTTGGGTTTTAAATCAGTGGTACTTTAGCCAAAGGTGAAAGAACCTGGAGCCTAATTATCACCTGCGGAGACCAGCAGCTAAAACGTGGCATTACTGTCACTTCCCCTACATTAGACAGTGGCTATATGTGCAGCTAAAAATAATGAGACTCAACAGTGAGGAAAAAAAATAGCAAATGAGCTTTTTTTTTTTTTTTTTTTTTTTAAATCCTATTAGCTTCGGATTCGACAGCCAACAATTCCTAATATTAGGATTGCTCCTGAAATGACAGGGCCACCCACAAAATAGAGGTGATTTTGATTACACTTTATTCAACTGTAGTTTAAAAATGTCCTGGATGCCACTATGCTTCATTACTGTCTTAAAGTGTTTGGTTCACACCCAAGAAAAATTATCTGTTGAACACGTTTAATTTGCATCTCAGTGATTCCGTGACAGGAAGCAAAGCTCAGTGTAGATCTAGTCAATATCCTCCTGCTGTTAAACACATTTTACAACAGAGAGCAGTACAAATATAATTTTAGACAGATTACTAGTAAATGTACATTTTACCACTAGATTTAGCTTAATCATCTCAATGTATTTGCAAGTTTTTTAATATACAACCTTTAATGCTGTTCCCATGTTGAGAAGCATGTGTTTGCTGTTGTATTCATGCAACACCTTTTCTTGATTTTGTCAAAAGGAACCGCCAGCTTAGCTTCAAGCACATCACCCTATAATTGCTCCTTGGTTCATATCTGTCATGACACGTCTATAGGTCTGCAGCCACTGTCACAAACCACAGCCTGAAGCCCTAATGGGGTCACTCTATTTTTTCCTCGGTATCTCAAACAACCAGGCTTTGTTCCTTATAGCACAATCTGGAGATGCCATTAGTGGGCAGGGAGACAGTGATGTTTAGTGACAGCTAACGACTCCTCTGGTCAAGAAAGTGCCCTAGAGCCATCAGTGTTTCACACACCCCTTCACTCTGACTGAACACACCCCAGCCTTCCGAGTTCACCTTTGTTCTAGCTATCTGAAAAGCAAAAAGCTAATTGTGTGACAGGGTCGGGGTGGGCAGCACCCACGACAGCCTGATTTGGGCCAGGGCGTTAAAGCTGCCAGGCCTTCTTGTCAAACATACTGCAGGAGAATCTGACACAAAAATTAGGTGAGGGAGGAGGCTCTCGTTCTGCTGCAAGTGGCAGTTTTTTTGTCTTTGTGTTCCGCTCATGACTATTGTCATCACATTTAGGGCTGAGCTCAAAAACATGCAGGAATTCTGCAGGCAGCTGGGTCGGCTGATAAGAGGGAAGCTACATGGCCTGTTCGGCGCTGATAACTCAGACTCAGCATAAATCAAACACCTTCTGGCAATTCAAATAATTTGTACAGTTGGGCATCATATGTTGAGAGGGGATAGAAGAATTCAGAGTCAGAGTATCATGCCTGAGTGCCCCAAAATGAAATGCTGCAGACTTGTCAAAATCTTACAAGTAAAATGCTTATACTGTGATTTTATGATAAATTATGGACAAGTGCAGAATTTGCATTTTCCAGATTTTTTTCCAACCACTTCTATGAGAGCACTTGATGAACATAACTTGGATCCAGAACTTGGTTCCAGTACAGTAGCAAGATACATTGTCTTGATTCTCGTGTGGTGGTTCAGCATAACCAAACACGCAGTAAATCACTTAGTGGTTCATTTGTGGATTGAATCAAATGGAGACAATACCACAACCCACTCTATAAGCAGTTAATGGGTTTACTTGGCTGCATCATACTTGTGGGACCCAGGGCCCCGCTGTTTGCTTTAGGCTTTGGTAATTTCCACTAAGCTGTGGAGGCTCTGTGAATCAGTGCTGGCCTAACACAAAATGGCAGCCACTTACAGAGGATGGACACAGATAATGTTGAAGTTTATGCTGGATGAAAAACAGTCGCATGAATCTCAATCAAATTATGCCGCTTGTCTCAATGCTGCGATGGGTTTTAATGACCATTTCAATACTGAGTTGTACTTTGCTAGGGACCAAAATCACATTTCCAAATCATCCACTGTCAAGACTCTCAGCCTACTTTAATGAGTGAGGAGAGATAAGGTATGCTGTTGATTAAGGTAATGGAATGTGAAAGGTAAGACAAGCCTGATAAAAGGGAAGCTGAAGGCTGCCAAGGCAGGAGAAAAGCACCTTTGTGAGAGCTTAGACGTGTTATCCAAGTCAGGTAGTCCTTTCTCACGTCGATGGCGCTGATTTTACAAATTTCATCTCGAGTCTCTTAGACGAGTGGGACAATCTGAAAATAAACTTCTTTAGCAGAGTGCAATATTACAAAAGACGTCTGCTGTACAGCAAATCATAGTTTCACAATTATCTAAAGTGATTACCAGGCCAATTTATAGAAATACTCAGGATTTAACGGTGTAACAACAAGAATAACCTGACTCAGTCAAAAACGTTATTAGATAATTACTATTATGGAAATAGCAGCCAAAAGATGTATGTGTGATGTACTGTGTGCTGCTGAGAATTCAAAAGTAATTACGAAATAAGCTAAACAGCACAGGTCTGTGTGGTGAATCAAACTAAATGTCACATTATAACAAATATGGACTTAGTTAGTTCAGGATAGAATGTCCGACCTCACAGCTCTCACTGTGGCACTTCCATCACATATAATGAGAGTGATTCAGAGACATGGTCTGAAGTCTGGCTTTGGAAACTTGTGAAAGATAAAACCAGATGATTCATAGAGTCACTTGAGATTTCAACTGAGGAACAGCAGCAACAATGGAAAAGGTTATAGAGTCACAGACAGAGTCCAACGTGTAGTAATGTGCTTTTTAGTTAGTGAAACGTATGACAGGACAGTACACACACTGAGCGTACAGTGGTGCAGCAGTAAAGTATTACACTACAAGTTACATACAGTACAGCCCTATGTACTGTAAGGCACTTGTCTGTTAGGAGTCAGTCTGGGATTTTCTAAAGTAACTGAAAGGAACGAGACAGCTTAAAGAAGGAAAAAAATTATTAAATCTATTTATGGCTTTAAATTAAAGTGCAGACATATTGTTCCAATTTTGTATGTTAGTGTCAAATGTCAGGAAGCAGTTTGTACTGTTGTGATACAGTACAGTGTAGGTGTTACTGATTATATTCAAGTCTAAGTAGCTGCACTGATTGTGTTGTAAACAGGAACAGGTGAAAGAGCAGGGTCAATCACAGAATACTGCAATTAGGTCAACCTAACAAGAAATAAAGAGACTTATCTCTTCTCTCCCATCAAATGCGTCTTCATCATTTTTCTCCTGCATGTATTGTTCTCTATGCATTTATTGCCATGTTCTCAGTAGACATCAATATAGAACTAAGACGAATGATCACCCTCCTCGGTCCTATGTAAGTCGACATCGCTTCCTGCTTTTAACAGCGAACCCCAACTCTCCAGAGAGAGCCTGTTCATTGTGGATTAATGTGCCTTTATAAAATTGTCATGTCTGTTAGAGATTAAGGGGACCCAGTGCTCCCTCCCCATGCTAAACCACATCAGTCTGGCACAGTGGAGCCCTCTGGTGCCACGAGGGCTGGACCGAAGGAACATGCCACAAGAGAATCCCTGTGGGACTGGAGTCCAGTGGTAAGATTCAAAAAGCAATATTAAAAAGGTTAAGACTGATTAGGCTATAGTATATTAAATTACCCACACAAAATACATTTGTTGTTTATTGTGAATCTGGACAGATTCTATGAGAGCAGTGGTTTTAGAATTGTAACTTTGGACAATGACTCTTCTATTTACCTCTTTGATTACATTAAAACCAGGAGGCCTGTCAACAGGCTGAAATCCACACTAGATCTGCATGTGGGAAATAGACGACTAAAATCCAACATGGAGAGCACAAACCTTATATCTGTACAGCTGTGGGGGAAAATGGCTAATAAGGGTCTGCTTCACTTGACCTCACTCTAAATTCCATTGATTATCACACATGTACAACGTTTGGCCGACAGTCCCAGTAACTTACATCATAATGCTGCTCAATATTCAGAAGAAAAAGACAACAAATTAGAGAAACTGAAGAGCGGCACCTGATATCTATGACCACTCAAGAGATTACACCGATCCCACCTCCCCATAGGAGCCGATAGTGTATCTACAGATCAACACAAGTCTCCAAATAAACACCCAAAATGGAACTAATGATTTTTGCAGGGGTTTCACACCGTGTATGTCCCAACTGACTTTTCAGCTTCAATTAGATTGTCAAATCTCGAATAATAGAGATGAATAATCCTTCATAGTGTCATTGGTTTATGAGTGATGGGATCTTCTGATTTGGGAGTAAAAATTTGCCACTGTGATTTAGAAATGAAAGACGGATGAAGTCATTAGAGAAGCTGTTAACAGTATTGTCTGAGCTGCTCTGGGTCAGTGGCCAGTGTGCAGCCACCGCTCGAAATTGGACATGGGCTCACATTCAATAAACGACAGCCGCGTCAAACAAATAACTTCTTATATTATTGATTAGTGGTCAGCAGATGTCTGCAGCCCCAACTACATGACAGGCAAATTAATTAAATGAACAAATTGTACGCTGTTGTTTTTCCTGAACGAGTTGAACAGTGCCAACTCCCAGAAGAAGCAACAGCAGAACTACAATCAATAATCTGTAGAAGCACATTAAAGTCTGCGAAACAGCGAATGCACATTATTCAGTGTCAAATTAAGCTAAAGTAGCAGCATAGACTCTTACATCAATTAGAGCAGTGCTACAGTGAGATCATACTTTCTTTTTGACAGAGGAGACTTGGACACTAAGAACAGCATTATAGCCTCCATCCACCCACACCAAAATTAATGCTGGTGTCAGTTTATATCTGTCAACTGACTGCACACACTAGACTGATCCAAGATCGGCTGCACAATAATAATAAGCATATCAACATTTTGTATAGATGCTAGAAGCTGTTTAATTAGACAGGGTAAAGACCAAGGATGACGAAATGAACCATGAAGAGTTTCATAAATCAGACCCGTGGTAGGACAAGGTTTGATAGTTAATTTTAGATTTATTTCATTTTAATCAGATTTGCCTGGGTGGTTAATAGTGGCTTATTATTTACTGTGGTGTAACAAACTCAGGACACATTTATTCCGGCTTTACCCAGATTTTTAAGTAAACAATGTCTTTGCCTGAATCCTAATTGCCGTTGAAATGAGCAATGCTTTGTTTGGCCTGTCACCAGAAGCTCTGCGTGTACTGTACTCTGACAGTTGCAGACTTGAAATGCTGGAATTAATACACACATCAAATATGCCGTATTCACATCCAGTGAAAAAGAAAGCCCAAGGATTATAATCACACACCATCGCTAAAAGCAAATGACGTCTACTACACAGCTACATTCAAATAAATCATTACAATGTGTCGAAACTTAACACAGAACTAAAACACTGCACAAAAAAAAAACATTCACTCTGAGGCGCAGCATCATCTATCCACAACACACTGAGCATAAGACTCAAATATTAATCACAGTACGGTATCTGATAAGAAAATATTTCAGCAGTTAATTTACAAGAGACTTTTGTAGACTTGATCAAACATTCATCATTGTCAGTTTTTGAAATGGATTATGTTCAAGGTGTTCTCTGAAAGAGAACAGCACATATTGAATCTAGTTGGCTGCCAACTCTTAATAGAACAAATTCAACATGGGTTTCTGAGGGGACTGTACTGTACTTACAGTGGAGCAATGCCTGGGCAAAGGTAACAGAAAACTACAGTATAAGGAGAACGAGAGCTTGACATGGTTACAGGCTGTGGTGCAAGTTTTTAAATTAACAGGGAAAGTTTGCTTTACAGGACTCTGCTGGGCAAGAAGTCTAACTGAGTAGTTTTGTGCTGGTCTGGCTTTGATTGCACATTGTAATAGTTAAAGAAGGTTTTCTGGAGCTCAGATTGGATCAATATTCAGTGACACACTGGTGGTTTCTACCTTTGTATATAGTTTTATACTTGCATTAGTCAAGAAGAATGATTAATGTAAAGCAGTGCGGCTCCAACTATTAACCAAACTCTAACCAGTTGTTGTAAATCAAGTTGGTGCAGTGTTGTAAATGGTTAGGTAACATCACAAGACTGTGTTTCTCTAACATCACCTAACCTTTAATATCAACTCTGCAGGAAGCAGCGGCTAATTAACAAAAACAATGGCAGAGCGGTGCTGCCGTGTACTCATCTTTTGAAAATCAAGCACTGGTTGCAAGAAACTGCAGGTGTGAAAACACACTTTGATTCAACATCAATGAATTGTCAGTGGACATTTAAATCCAAAGAAGCCATAATCAAGTGCAAGGCGGCCTGTTAAAAACGAGTGTCTCTGCTCCGTGCTAGCTGTGTTGTCACGACTAATTCTGTTAGAGAAAGGACTTGAATGTGCTTCTCTGTGAGCCGCGGGTTTCTGATGGCCTAGCTGGGAAAATGTGCTGCCTGGCTTTAAGCTCTGAATGTGTAATGTTCAGACCCCATTTTACACGCGGAAATTGTTTGTTTGGGAAAAACAATAACAGAGGACCTACATACAGATCAGAGAGGCTGTGCACTTGTGTCTACACATTTGAAGTAGATAATAAATGGTTCATGTTCTCTGGGAATCTACGTGCACGATGTCACAGTACAATTAGAATATTTTAAGAGGATTCCAGGTACAATTGGAAAAAGAAAGAAGCAAACAATAGAGAAAGTGCCTAACCTGACCTGGTCTGTTTGTTTCTGGTCGTATCCATAAGCAAAGCGAGGGGACAAACTATAACACAAAATGACATTAACAATGTTTGAATGTATGAATTCTGAATTATTAACAAGCTTGCTGCTAAAGCCAGCATATTCTAACCCTACATCACACAACATGCTGTCTGGCTCAAATGAGAGTCAGCTCTCTGTTGACTCAGTTGAATTGCTTGCCTAAGGCGTCAGTGCCTGGACACATACACATAATTAGGAAAGGTCACCGTGCCTCCTGTCTTGTCAACAAAATCACTTCAAGATGACAAATTCTGGCTCGGGCTAAGCCAGACCTCCCTGAGATACCCTTGCCAATCAAGCGCCAGTAGGAATGTCTGCGTAGCCTTAGGTGTTTTCTAATTATGTATTTTGCATGGCATTGCTAAATAGGGCTAAGCATACCAATGAGCCATACATCGGGTTGGAGGTGTGTTTTTCCTTCAAGGTTGAGGAGAAACAGACAAAAATGTCATTATCTTCAAACTTTAAACTACAAGCTGCTGGAAATAAAAGTGACAACTTCACGCTAACATCACTAGACAACATTTACTTGCCTGTCAAACAAATTGTAGATTAGACACTACTGAAGCCGTGAGTCAGTCTGCCAAATGCAACTTTATATCAAATGACCTTCAGAGTTTTAAAGATCTTTTTTCCATCAAGTCTTGAGCAGAATCCCCATCCAGTGCACTATATGATGAAGTGGAAGTGGCCTGCACATCGCTCCCTGGTGGCCTCACGAAGGAACTATTAATCTATGGCTCTCCATATTGCATTCAGATGTGCTCTCCCCAGCCGCCACCTGGCCTGAAGTAAAGGCCAGGAGAGGACCCAGCGGACTGGACACTCTCTTGTTATGAGCTGCACCAAGACACCTCTGGGTTTCTAAGCACTTCCTCTGACAGTGACTGATGGCCAATTAACCATTTGGAGAAGAGTATTGATCACTTGGAGAAGAGGAAGGACCTGGGAACATCTCATAACACACCACTATTCTCAGTGCACGGAGCAAGTGGCCAGACAGCCTATAATGTGCACTAAAAACAAACATGTGTCTTATACTGTGTGCAGCTTAAGCACACAACAGTCCAGCTCAGTGGTTGGGGTTCTAGTCAGTCCATAAAAGAAGTTCTGGGAAAGAAAACTGCAACATTAACATCTTTCATTGGGACTGACTTGCGGATATCAACATCAAGCTTCACTGTTCGATCCCAAGGTGAAACATCTCAGCATGAGAATACAGTAGCATCTCAGATTCAAGGTCAGCTCTGCATCAGGTTTTAGGAGAGAGAGAGCAGGATGACCTGGGGAAATAACACTCGATTAGACCCTCCAGGGAAAGACTCCCAACTCAGCTCGACAAGCTCATCCTTGACTCATTGGTGGCCTTGGGACACGATGGCGGGTTGGTGGCACAGGATGGTGCCGCATCAGAAGCCTAACAGCACACACGTGGAGCAATCTGCCGACAGCTGATACCATGTCAGATGCCGTGGCCTTCTGTGAATTATGCTCCAGGTTACCCGTGGGACGTGGGCTAATCTCATCCCACTTCACAGCTGATAGGTCAATTTTATGCTACCTAGGTAGAAAAGCACAGATAGTGATTACTGTGCATTTCATTTCAGGGTGGAAACGGCCCAACTTCAAACCTTAAGTGCTCTCACATAGACCTGAATCATAGAAACGGTGTAATTGGAACAAAAGGGCAGAGTTTGACAGAGATGTAGTGGCTTCTCAAAGCCTCTGCACAGATTGCAGAAAATAACCCCAATGCCTCCCTTCTGCAAGGATCATCCTCCACGTGTCCTCGGCCACACCTGTGTCCTTCCCTTTCTTCAAGACTGCCATTTGCAAAGGATACGTGCAGGCACATAGTCCCCTTACAGATAAGGCACCCGGGCATTTGTCACCAAATGGAGCGTGCTCCTACTTGCTTAAAGCCAATCTGTGTTGACATGCACTGTTTACCTCTTATTCATTTATGCTGAAGTGTTATCTCTGCCTCCATTAATCTCACTAACATCAACCCACAAAAATACATTTTTGGAAGACTGCGGCCAAGTAGTTGAATTAATCCATTTTTAGTCTAACAAACAAATTAATATGATGGAAAGAAACTTAAACAATTTGCTCCTCCCTGTTTTGCAACAAAGATATTTCAATTCTGTTTTTCCGTTGTGATGCAGTCCAATTGAAATTCAGAGGCACAGGCTTCCTAACAGACATCTGAACTCCTCGAGAGTGAAATCATATACTTTTATCCTGATTGCTTTTTCTAAAGACTATTTGCCTCCTTACATCATACATTATGCATTTTTACATCATGCCAATTTGCTGAATATGTATCAGCAGTTGACAAAATGAAACCCTCTCCGTGAGACTTTCCTCCACTGTGTCACAATCATCAGTGTCATTTGAATTCATCTCCAATGGGGGTGAAAAAAAGAATTTCTGCTAAATTATCACTTCTTTGTAAAAAACTACATTCCCACAAATACATGGCGATCATTTGCCATGCATTATCTATGGGACAGAAATGAAGTGCTTTTAAATTTCTTTGACCAGAAGGCAATTCCCCTCAATAAATTATGCTAATTCTTGTCTTTTGCTCTCCTTATCGCATTCTTTAGTGAGTCAATGAGGAGAAACAAAACTTACTGCAAGAAAGACAACTTTGGGATGATTCGCATTAGGATGATGGGAAGTCTGAAAAAAATAATCCTTTGTATTACTGTACTAAGAAGGTGCAAGTTGCAAATGACTGTATTATGCAATAGATTTCTGCTTGTTGTCATTTAATGGCCACCTCCTTGCATCATCATATGGTTTACACCCCGCGGAAATTACTCTGAGGTGACTGTTCACACAGGTAGGAAGATGCCTGATACCAAATCCCATGTTCCCTCACTAAGCTAGACAACAATTGCTTGGCAACGCTCTCACTGGGCAAAGGGAAAAACAAAGAACAGAAAATTCACAGATTTTTGTATTAGCTATCCGTGGCTACCTGGGTTTCGTTATTATTTTTTCAGAAAGGTAACAAGAGACTAAACGCGCAACCTTCAGGGCAAGTTTAAATAAAAAGGGAAACAAGAGAAGCAACAGGAGTCAGAATAATGTGCGCACACAGACCAGCGGAAGCCATGCACTTCTGCTGCAAAAGCATGCAACTCTTTGTACTGCTTTCCCTGTGTGCGCACACAGTGCAGTACAGTCTCTTTGTTCCTAAGGCTGAGAGCGCACCTACCCCCTATGTCCAGCCCGTCAGATCACTCACAACACAGGGAAAAGGCAAAGTGCTCAGCTAGCTCAAATCTAGATTGACAGGCCTACCTTTATTACTGACTGAGTTATGTTTCCCTGCAAAAAAGACAAGTCGGCTTTTGATAGCGATGAATGCCGAGTCAGCGCCTTGCCTCTCTACAGAGGCTACCTCGACTGATCTGGGCAGAGGCGGCCCCGGTCCTGATGTAGAAAGACCTGGCTACCAAATTACCTCCCAATACATTTGAGGAACTTCCTCTGTCCTATTACAGTAAAGCAGCCTGTCCGCTGTGATAGGAGCTTAGAAAGATGCTTGTACTGACCGAATACATGACAGAGTGAAAGACAAGGAGGAAGGTTCATTACTAAAACGGTGTATAAAAGAGACAAGAGAATAAAAAACCTGCACTGAATGAAAGGCAGGGGAAACACCCTTCACAGATCACCAGGCTATCACAGAGCAAACAAAGACACAAACAGTATCACACCTATGGGAGTTTGGGGTCTTAAATCAGCCTTCAGCTACGGGCCGTGGCATCCAGAAGAAGCCAGAAGTGCAAAACGAAAGCACAGGGACACCAAACAACTTCATGGTACAAGCATTAAATCCTTTTTAACCAGCAAACCCATCAAAACATCACTTCCAACATGCATCAGGAAATGACTTGCAAATACCAGCGCACTGCTACCTACTTAGCGTGATATACGACGTCCCCGGAGCACGACTGTTTATTTAAACCTAATATATTCATAATTATACACTAATTAATGCAAGAGAACCCCCCCCCCTCTTAATTCATCATCTCCGTGTCCTGAAGCGAGAGACACAAATTACACCAACTTTCCCATGTTTGTCTTCTGTCCAAAGCAAGGTTAGCGGTTCGAAAATAAGCGCGAGGCAAATGACGTGTGAAATCCTCCTGTTCTGAACACTTACCAGCAGCCTCCAACTGCGGGGCATTGAGAGATGATGGTTAGCATCTGGGAGATGGAGTAAAGTGTTGGAATAATAGTCTAAATGTGTAAATGCTGAGAAGGTGCATTATGGGAAATCAACAATCAAGTCACTCTATAGTGGGATGACTGGGTTTATATTTATCACGAGTGTCATAATTAGGATTTGTACACATGTTGTATGAGCTAATTTGAGTTTTTTAATAAATAATCTAATAGTGTTTGAAACAGAAAGGAAATGTGGGCACATTTTTCCACAAATGGCTTTTTTGCTGCTACTCAGGGAAACTTCTCTCCAGTCATGCTGCTCCAGCCTCCGTTAGTGATTGCCTTGCACATCCAAACGCATTTGCATGCAATCGGGAGTGTCTGGCCACGCGGCAACATCATAAAATGTAAGTCATCAGCGCGAGTAGGTCGTCGAGCAACTCCGTAAAGCTGTCACCGTCCTGCGAATGCAGCAGGAAAGAGTCCTGACCGCGGAGAAACGCGTGGGGCTCAACGAGCCCGTTCGCAGCCAACGGAGCAGCGGGGCTGCACGGACGGATGGAGCCGCGGCGAGCACGGACCTGCTCCGGGCTGCACGTCGTCAAGATTTACAGGCTCGTTTTGCCGCTTGTGTTTGACACAGACTAACAAAAATGAAGCGGCCGTTGTTTATGATACAGTCTATCATATAAAAAAAGGTCCACGGGCCTTAAAGTGCACGGAGGCTCGTGGCTCTTTGAAGCAGGTGTCGCCCCAACTTGCTTTAAAGGGCTTAAATTGAATATGCTGATACTAGTAAGTGCTCGGCTCAAGTGTTAACCTTGGCGGACATGTTAGGAGCTACGGAGTCAGACGTGTAACCTTGAAGGCGCAGGCTAATTGACGGGAGTTAGCGCTGGCAAATTAGCGAACAATAACCGCTGCCAACAGCGTGCTCCGTCACGCGCGGCAAGGACAGAAACAAACAAATCAACATGGCGAACAACTTATCACGCGTCGTATTTCGGCGTGGAAGCTACTTACTGCGCATTTCCCCCCGCGAATAAGACACACAAATTAACAGGACAATTAACCCGTGCGCGATAACGCCATAACTCACCAGTGCAGGTGAAGCCGGCGAAGACGAGCCACAGCACGAGGAGCGCGGCGCGGACAAAGGGGCCCAGAAGTGAGGGCATCTTCGTGTCGTTTAAGCCCAAGTTTCAAAGAATTTAAAAAAAAACAGGAACGGGGAGCGGAGGGGGACCGCTGAGCTTTTCGAAGAAAGGTCCGGGGAGTAGCAGTTAACGCCTGTCTGTCTCTTTTTCACAACGCCCAAGTCTTCAACACATATCCTCGTGCCGCGCCGTGGCCATCGGTATCCCGCTCGTGCGTCTCCGTTGCTCAGAACAACGCATCACAGGTGTGGTAAATAAACTGCCGCCTCGCTCGCGCCGCAGGTTTTACTGTACTGTTATTTCTCCCAAAGCCGCTTTCCGCTCCCAACTCTCCTCCTCTCTCTCTCTCTCTCTCTCTTTCTCTCCCCGAGCCGAGGATGGAGGCAGTTTCTCTCGCTTCCTGTCACTTTGCCGCCGTCGCGAGGAAGAATACCTTTCTCCGATTGCGAAAACTGCAATAATTGGCATCAGAGGAGGAACATCTGCTTGCGCAGCACTGCTGGCGTGTTGTGAATCGGGGAAGGTGTACGCTGCGATGGTCGGAGCCGCAAAACCCGGAGTGGAGTCCGCGCGCTCGCTGGCGACGGAGCGTCCTGAGCGCGCCCCGCCGTGTTCCAGCCTTTCCTTTTATTCCTGGCCCAGCATTTACATATCTTGAATAAGCATAACTAACCACATATTGGGCAACGCGAGACAGAATGAAAATGATTTCGTCCGCGCGGCTGCTTTTCATCCTCCCGCCGTACATGGAAATGATGGATATGATATTCACTCCTGTAAATGGGAGGAATCAGGTCGCTCGCTTTGCATGCAGATGCGCACACGCGCGCCACATCTGCATGTCGTTGAGTTTCACTTAAACATGCCTCGGCTGCTTTGTCTTGGGGGCTCGTGCGTGCGCTGCCGGCGCGTCGCGCACGTGGAGAGGCTCCCGTGAGAGCGCACACCTGTCTGCAACCTCAGTCCAGGATGTGACTTATGCTCCAACATAGACTGCTCAACCATGCCTTTTACGAGGCTGCCAGTATTGACAGCACATTATTAATACACTTCAGAGGGGGTCTGTATCTTTGTTTATCCATTTCTCCACTCCCACATACTAGTCAGCAGAATAATAAGTGGAAGCACAGAACCGGACCACTGTCTTACCAGCTAATTACGGGGCTCATGTAGATGGATGATTCTTCAGATAGAGTCCAGCTATTATACAAACTCATTAAGCTTTCTCTCCATCCAGCATCCCTCGCTAAAGGTCAAAGTCACAGTCAGGATGACGGCGCGGACGCGTGCGCACGCACGCAGGAGCCTCACAGATCCTGCAGCAACGCGCCCCGCAGTCGAATCCTCCTGACGGGGCTCCGACAACGCGAAGAAGAGGGTAAAGCGAGGCAGGGGCGCAGCAGCGAAACGGGAGCGAGAGAGTGACTCAGCCTCGGTCACTTGTGAGGTTGCTCGTAATGATCTCGCTCATTCTGCTAATCTGTTCTGTGTCCTATCAGGCAGTGCAAGATGGAGAGCGTCTCTTCTAGTCACAGTATGTTCCTTCCTCTTTTTTTTTTTGGGGAAAAACAACCTAGCTACATGCATTTCAAATGAGGGAATGGGAATATGTAGAAAGCTAAATGCACAGTGGGTTTTCTGGGGAGCTCGGCTGTTCTTGTATGAATTATTAGTATGCGTTTCCTCGCTGTGATCCACGTTTTGGAGTCAAAGCAGTGCCCGACCTCCCCCGCAACCCTTCCCTTTCCCGTCTCGCCGGGTCCGGGATTCTCCCCCTGTGCTCTCTCAATCAGCCCACAATGAGCAATCGCAGCTCTTTGGGGAGTTGACACATTCAGTTGTTCATCGATTTGTGGCGTTGTAATTAATTTTCCCTCCATCATTGGCTCCAGTTACAATATCCTGAGACTTAAAGCAGCTCGCACCGGCCCACAATCAATCACCAAACCAGCACGGAACCACCATTCCTCTTGTATCATCTTGAATTATTCAGAGCCGCCGTGATCCAATGAGACCGGACCCGATGACAGATAAGTATTATGAAAACATGAGGCACATTTGTATGTTACACAATGTTCACGCTTGTCTTCCGCTCTCCACGCATAAACGGCGCAATTACTCTCCCCCAAAATATGCAAGCCATAAAGACAAGTGATTCTCCCGGTCGATAAGCATCGATCCAACAGAGGTGTCCGGTATGAAATTAATATTATTTATTGTTTACAAACAAGCCATAAAGTCCCACGAGGAGGATGCAGTGCAGACTCTGTCTGCATTCCAGCACAGACTTGTGGGGAGAGAGAGAAAGCGGGTGTATCAGCTTCCATCATGACCACAGCTTCACAGCCTATTGTTTTGTTTATATCAAATTAAACTGCAATGCTACTCCAGAGAGATATAATTGACCACAGTATCAGATTAAATGACTGTAAAGATCTTAATAAGCCATCAGCGGATTGCATATTACAGTACTTTGCAAACCACTTATGAGGACGCAGTCCAGTGAGGATGAAATTGAGGTTCAGATCTGCATGCCACAGCATTTTAGCCATTAATTACCATGCAGAATGACTGTATGATGATCAATAGTGTATCAATTTCATTAAATACTATTGATATGGGCTCAGGAAATTCAATTATGACCTAAATTATTTCCACTAATGTCGGAAAAGTAAGTATTACTTTAACATTATGGCATCTCCAGTGGGTGGGCAATATGGATTTAATGCGTGAGACCCAACTTCGCAAACAAGCATTCAGCACATTCCGCACGCAAACGCATCAGCTTTTACTGCACTCGTGGTTATTGCGCGAGCTGCGGCTCTCGGTGCACCAGTAAAATATGTTATGAGCCGGAGACGCGACGTATTGCTGTGACTTTGTTTAATTAAATTATTTCACACAAGTGGAGATAAAATAGCCCGTCGTGTGATCTCACTACGTCTTGTGCAGTTGAGTGAGGAGCAAAAAACCAAATGAGAGTAAGAGATGGGGAGGGGGAGGCTATGGAAGAGTTAGGGGGGGGGGGGGGTGAAGGCGCCTACTGAAGGTCTCTCATTTCAGCCGCACAGACTGCTGATGAAGCTGAACTTCCAATATCCCACTACTTCAGCTCTGATGATTTCTCAATTTTACAGATATGGCCTGAGAATGTGATTTGATGAAAATGTAAAATGGGATAACCACCAAATCATATGAAATGGGCTGCTTTTTATTCCTTGACTATAAATCAAAAGCAGACACTCCAGAAATTAAAGTTGATTTTGTGTTTTTTATTCAAAGAGTGGCTCTTCTGACTCGGAGGGAGATTGGATGTCCGGTCGTAGCCCTAAATTAAGATTCTCCTTTCATTCGGCTCTGTTGTGAGAGCTCAGCCCGGGCGGCGTTCGAGTGTGGCGCTTCGCAGACTTGTTTCAAAAGAGAATTCAAACAATTTATTCGCCGAATGTGCTTCCATCGCAAATAGATTCCTCTAATCTAAAACACTGCACGAGTGTTTGGAAACATATGATGATTTCATTTTCTCCCACATTCGGGGTCATAAATAAATTTGCATTTTGTCAGCAAAATGAGCTAACTGACTTGTAATTCATCAAAGCTGCTGCTTAGCAGTCCAACACATGGTAACCTGATTCTTCTTCCTCACAGCTGTGTGCTCTAATAGGTGAGGAGCAAAAAAGAGAAGCACTTCCATCCTAAAGAGCTAAAACAATAAAATAAAGAAGAGGAATGAACTCCGTGAATGACACACTTTCAAGCGCGCTTTAATTCTGAAGAGACGCATTTGCATAAGGAACGCATTTTGTTTACAGCTGCGAATGTGAACGTTAAGAGAGCTCAAAGAAATACAAAGTGCTCAGGTATGTGATGGAGTCTAAAGAGGATGTGATTTACTCTGTGGAGACCCAGCATGAAAAAGCTTCGGCGGTATTTTTCCCTCCTTGCATTTATCCTGTTTATTTAAAACCTCGTTCGCCCGGGAAAGAATCATTTCACGACTCTATTGGAACTAACAAGGAAATGTGCGCATTGTGAGCGCGTTTGATGCTCCGCACAATAGATGCCAGTAGAAATGTGTCAAGCTAAAGCAGGTTCCCCCCCCTCCACATTTCACTCCTATAAAAAAAAAAGGTTTCCTGAAATATGTTTCCTGGGCCGACATCCTTGTTGTTGTGAATGTCACATTGTCTCAGCGTGCGCGGGGAGAGGCGACTTTGAATGATGCTGAATGTTTTATGGCTCCGTGCTTTTTCCCAGAGCTGCTCCGAGGCTCCGATGGGAGGACCTGGTCCACAGCTGCCGGACGAACACGCTACGCCTCCAAAGGCCACACATCAGCCCACACAAAACGCTAAGTGCCACCAGACTTTTCCTTTAAGATGCTGCAAGTTGACTCATGAAATAATATTACTGTGTTTATTACAGAGGCTTTTCAATCAGTACAGTAGTAATGCCTTTTAACAAAAGGCATTTTCCGACTCCAAGTTATTTGTCTTTTTATTCTCCACCCTTATCTGGTCTCTGAGAGCTGTTTGCTTGTTGTTGGACAGGACAAAAGCAACTAATTCTTTTAATTATCACTTCACCTGGCAATCATGTTATAAAAGCTTATTTTATGAAATGCCCATGAGTAATTAACTAACACAATACTCCAATCTACTCTATCAAATATGACGTCTGCAGTTGTCTCACAGTTGTGCAAAGAATATTCTTCATACTTTGGTTCGTAATGTGAAACAGTTTTTACCGATGTTTTCACTTTGTTTTATTGATAGTTTTAGTTTGAGATGAATTCTGAATCCACCCACTGATTGTAAAGACGCTTCTGTGTAATTATACACATCATGGTGACATCTACAGTATGAGCCCGTTCTATACTGTACCACTGTATGTGCTGTGGTTATATTGGTATCACAGAGACGTCTCAAGATTTCTATTAACCTAATACCTTGTAATGTGCTCTTCTTTCACACCAGTAATTATGTTGCACCATTTTACACATTCTTAAAGAATCCAGTCACTTCTGAAATTCATTTTCAAATCCAGTGAACCATTTAATTAACACCAGGAAATGTTCCAACACACCTGCTTTCACTAGCACATGTTCATCTCTAAAAAAAACACATGATTTGTACAGGATGTGATGGATGAGTGTTCATTTCAAAACTGCTCCAACACTGGAGAACATATGTACCAAAAATACCCCTTGATAATTTGCTTGTAGTGACCTTCGGCGACTCGAACTGTCCATTTCACCCCCGTAAAGGCGTCGAGTAACGATGAAGCGAGACGTGAGTTTGTGAAATCGCTACTCAATTCTCTGGTTGACATTTGACATGCAAATAGATTTGGTTTCCATGTTAATGGAATGAATGGATTTTTGTGTCACACAACAGACCCGGTTCAGTGACAGTTTAATTACCTGATATTTTCCAAACATATTGATATGAGCGAGCTCTTAGCTCACGATTATAACATGCTGCAGCCGTAATGTGTTTCATGGAAAACCTCCTCAACAGATTTTGACATCGCTTCGCTGTGATGCCGTTTCGCCCGCTCCCAACGTAAACAGCGGCCGGCGCATGTACACTACGTGTTAAAATCTTTATTTGCCTCCGTGCGTCTCTTTGTGCCGCGTCCAATCTATTTGTCTGAACACATTCTTGGGAAGATGTCAGAGCGGTATTGATAGAGCGCAATCGGGAGGCGAGTGCACATATTGTTCACTCTGTACACATCCTGCTCATTCAATTCTGGGAAATTGCTCTGCCTCAAAAAAGGTTGTCATTATTTTGTCACTCAGCGTCCCAGGTGACATTTACAGCAAATAACCTCACAGGCTAAAAGAAACACCACAGAGAAAATATGAAGTAATGTGTTTGACTTGAAGGAAGGACAGGGGAAGTGGAGCTTTGTCTCAATGATACATGTGGAAACACTGAAAGAGTTAAATGAGTCTAGAAAGGAGACTAAGAAGTATGAAAGACTTCACTTTGACCAAAGTCTCCACTTGTACTTATGAATTAACAATAAATAATAAATAAGCAATATCAATAAACAATACATTTGTGTCAGTGGAAAACTGAATACTCTGTCTTTTATTTAGCTTAGTTCTCTGTAGGATGCAGATTAAAGTAATTTGATCCCCTCAATAAAATCTCCTCCACCTTTTTCTGTTCATGTTGTTTTATGGCTTCGCTGTTGTGTTTAAACAAAGGCCAGACCGCGGGCCGCTCTAAAGGCCATGCAATTATCCTTACCCATTGCGGCGAGTTGTATGGGCGCTATTAACTCTGTATGGGTGATGTTTTTCATGGAGCAACCGGATTTTCTTCTGAGTGCTGCACTCACGAGTCCTGCACTGTACCTGCCACAATGACAGATGGCTGCATTAGTAATCAAGCCAATTCAAAAAAAAAAAAAAAAAAAACGCAGCCTTGAATTTGATGCAGGATAGCGGCTGGAGGTTGCTTACCTGCTTACCGTCTCCTCTTATCTCCACACACAGAACTCCAGCCGCTATCTTTTAAGGTTATATTTTAAAGAAGCTATTTATATTTATATCCTCAGCTCCCAGATGTGTATATATACATGAATTAGATTCCTCTGAATATTATCACAGAAGGTGAACTTGCACAGATCACATAAATGTTACAGAAGAAGAAGTGCCTCGCGCACGCATGGGCTTGGCCTCAGCGCTGGAGGATTTCGAGCTGAGACAATAATTTTCTCTGAGCTATTACCAACCGAGTGCAGTGCTCACAACTCCTAAACTTAATATGTCATATTAGAATATTAATGGAAATTGGAAACGCTGACCCCGGCTGAACAGCTTAACCACACGGTGCAGGTCAACAGGCATCGATGTTACAGGCCTCATTCATTACAGGAAATACTTGAGCCTTCTCCCGGGGCCAGTCCCGAGCAGTGTTGGACCCGCGTGTCTGGTCTGTGTCACTCTAATAGATGGCAGTGCTACCGATTAGGCCATCTCCAAAGCTGAGGACGAGAGGTAGTATTTCTGCTCTGGCCCTAATACATGTAGGTGTCACTATTAAGGCCTAAATGTGGGCAGGAAATATAAGAAATCAACATGGTTAGTTTAACACAATGAAAAGGTTTAATGAATATAAATAGAAAACTTATGATGAAATATACGCCGTCGTCCAAAGATGAGATGGGAAATACGTAAAACAAATTCATTACAGGAAGCCTAATAGATGATTAACAGTAAATGCCCTGTGCACTGGTGAGAAATTAGGGCTGCAGAGACACAAGGAGCACAGTTTGACAAATGTCTGGTACCGAATCAGAGCAGGCGCATTGAAGGCGGCGCAGCATTAGAGGAGAGGCAGTTAAATATAACAGCGCCTCTCAACAACATCAGCATCAACTTCATCTCATTCTGCCTCCGCAGCCACAACAACGGGCGCTTCCGGACCCGGGTCCCCTCGTTAGCTTTAGACGTGTTGCGATACGCAGCGCCGGGAAGGAATCAGACAATTGCAGGACGACTTATTCAGCCCCCCACAGACGCGTCCCAAAGTAAACAACACACACCATCTCTGTGAGCCCTGCGCGCAGAGGTTGACTTAGAAGAGTCGGACCTCCCAGCAATCATGGAAAATAAGCTAGTAAAAATAGTTCAAAGAGCCATAACAGCAGTTCCGAGAAAATCCCTTCCATCATTTATCTGCTGAACCTCTCCATCAGCAGAAAGTGCTTCACTGGTACCGTACCATCATCGCAAACAAATACAGATTTAGACAAACAAATAAATAAATAAACAACCCAAAAAATAAATAAACCTGCACGCCTTCGCTGGAGGAGTAACATGCTCACTAGCCAGAAACAGTAATGACACTTCTGCAAAGCCCGCGTGCAATATTGTTGATTAAGTGCTGTCATGGCAACAATAGTATGCGATAAGCTCCTCGCTTGATGCCTTAAGCATTTAACGTTGTCAACACCTGAAGCGCCGGATTAGTAAAAGCCTCGAGCGTGGGCTGTCTGAGAATGGCTGGGTGACATATTGTTAAGTGTCTGCCAGCTATCGAGCTCGCGGGGTATCATCTGTAGCCCACAACCAGGGCTGAAATTGATGAATGGTGCAGCTTGAAAGGACTTGTTTAGAGTTCAGTGAGACAAGCTGTCCCAAATAGATTCAGAAGATCACATGTCAGCAGGATACGGAGATATTCTTACTGAACCAAGGTTGTGCAATGTTATCCGGCTTCCTGATGGAGCTGATTTTTGCCCCCCGGTGCCGCTGCTCCGTGCCCCCTCTGGAGGAAGGGGGGGGTTTATGAGCGGAGATGACATATCGGGACCGAAATTACAGCAAACACGGGCGAGACAAAGGCTGAGCGTCTGCGCGTGGGCGCTCCTGCTTTACTCCGCGGAGCAGCGCTTGGGAGGATTTGCAGCCACAATGTGAAGCTAATTAACAAAGAAACACCAAATAGGTTTACGGCGTAGTTTGTGCACAGGGCGAGAAGGAAATACGTGCAAAACGGAGCGCAAACGAACGCAACGAGCCTGATGTAAATAAAGCTTTTAGAACTTGAGCGGGTGCTGTAACACCTTGACTCACGTCTACCAGCTTGTTTCATTAGGTTCTGTGGTCGTAATTAAGCAGCCAGTGATGTAATGAACTTGATTCTAACTCAACAAAACATTTATCCTTAAAAATGATCCTCAGATTGTGAGTAATTGATTCATCACCACTTATGGAATCAGCCTCATGTTAGAGACATTTACTGTATATGCTGTGGTTTCATAATAGGAGAACAGATTCATTAAGTTTAATACAGCTTTATATTAAAGCACTAGAACGTGATACACATATCAACAAACTGGTCAGCGCTAACAAAATAAATAGATCGCTGTTTTTACACCTCACCCTCGATGTCGCAGTAAAACAGCGTGAGCAGTAATGTTCAACACCTGAGACCCGGAGCCGTAAAAGGCGTTAAATCGGAGGATGCGCGGGTTAGAAGCTGTTCTCGCTCTATTAAAACCAATATATGCCACTTAGTGTCAGCTCCAGCCCGTCGGTGTGACTTTGGATCCCATGAATCACAACAACGCTTCAGACTTTGATGGAACTGACAAACTTTAGAGCTGATACGATCTTTATTGTGTCGGCTCATCACAGTGATTTACTGAGTTTACCGAGGAAACTGTGTGCCGTGCAACAGTTTGTCTTCATCATGCGAGAACATATTATGTAGATGTATGTATATTGGATTTGGATCAGTTGATGAACTGCTCCACAGTTATGTTTATGGTGAAGGACACAGATCCAATGGAACCACATACATACAAAGGCTCAAAACTAGTCCGACATCACAATTTGAACCCAATTTTCACATTTGCATAACATATGGAACAAAAGGGAGAACCACCAAAAACACAATGGCGTGTGTAATTTGAGATTGAAAGACAAATCTGATTCATTACAATGTTCAGTTTTTGTCAAGTTTATCAAGACGCACACACACAAAAAAAAATGCAATCACTGTAAGTTTGGCTCGCCCGCATCAACCTCCCACATCAGCGGTGTGTGTAGTCCTCTAATGAGCTCTAGTGTTATCAGCCAGAGGGCAGCGGGGTCAGCGCCGGCGCGCGCTGCTGCTTGTAAGCTTTTAAAAAACCTATTTAACTTGGTCCCTTAGCATTTGCATAGCGCCACGCCGCGGCCCTGCCCTCCCTTATCGCGCATTTGAAATTTGTGACACCGCGTGGAGTCGGTCAGAGAGGCAGACACGGCGGCCGCGTGCGTCCTCGCCGCAGAGGTGACTGGATCGGGTTGCAAACAATATCAGCGGAACATGAATAACAGCGAGTTTAACAGCCCCCGGTGTCTGACACAGCACTTCTCATCCCAGAGTTAATGATGCTCGGAGTACAGTAAAGTTCCCTGTCATACAACGCAGCCCAAATAATTACTCTTTGTATTAACCAAGGCTATGACATTATGGTTTTTAAAAAATATCATTTCTGAATATTGCAAACTTCTAAGATTAAGGGCTTTGGACAGCGTCATCTATTATCCAGAGAGCGGGAGTTAAGTGAACAGAAAAATAAGTGCTGTTTCAAGCTCGTCTGAGCTGAGCCCAAATTAACTACTAACAGTTTGACCTACTTCATACCCAGTGGGGCTGGGATTTTTTTTTTTTCATATTTGCTGATGAGGCCAAAGAAGAAAGTCACATTAAGTGCATGGAAGGAGGCGAGTCTTTGAAAAACAAATAAGGTGGAGAGCAAACAGAGCTGAGCATGACG
This sequence comes from Betta splendens, assembly GCF_900634795.4. Classification (NCBI taxonomy): domain Eukaryota; kingdom Metazoa; phylum Chordata; class Actinopteri; order Anabantiformes; family Osphronemidae; genus Betta; species Betta splendens. Next base: position 8,941,333 of record NC_040890.2, read on the forward strand.
CGCATGAAGCAGATGACCTTTTGACCTCTGCCTGAGCGACTCACACCATACAGAGATGCTGCGTTACACAGCAGATGATGCTGAGTGTTAGCATTCATACTAACCACACCTAAAATGAAAAGGACTTGTCAGTTAGTCACAGGGAGGCTAATCTATTCTTCATGGAAAAGGAATCCGGCAGGGATTGAATCTTTATTCCTGCCAGGCGTCCTGTTTCAGCGTCAGATCTATGAAAAACTAATATAAACACAAATGCACACCAACGCGCGCACACACGCGCACACGAGAGAAGGTAAACAATGTTTAGCGAAAACAAACATGATTGCAGCCCCAGAGAGGAAATCGAGGCTCAGGACTAAACTCTCGGATGTGCTGGAGCTTTTCCGAGCCGCATCCCGGTCTGCCGGAACCCATCCCCGCGGATCGTCCCCCCGCCGCGAGCCTCGCGCGCGCTCGCGCGCACGCGAACACAACAATATGTATTCATCAGACCTCGGCGCTGTTAGGGGCGAGCCCCGGTCTGGCGTTCGGGGCATCAGTATTCATCAGGTGGCGGGTGAGCGCGCGGAACCGCTCCTCAGCATTCGCGCCGCGGCGCCGCACATTAAAGGATTTGCTTTACTCATCACTTGTGTGGCAACAACAAATAACCTAATTAAGCTAAGCCGTTACTCGTGCTACCGGTTGCCGCGCTGGTTGGAGGAGGATGCGCTCGCCCCGCCCCCTTTTCCCTCAGCACTGTGATGCCTCAGCAGAAGAAGTCGTTTTCCCTCCCGAGCGCGAGCCGCCGCATCCGGTATTAACCCCGTTAACCCCCAGGCAGCCAGGAATAGCAGCGCCGCGGGTAAAGGGACGCCTCTTGTTTTAGCGCCTGTCACGCATCACACAGCCGCTAATTTGAATATGACTGCGACTGGAGGAGTACCTCGGAGCACGTGTCACTAAGCAACCGCCATGTTTAGCTGCTGCTCGAGACCTGCCGCTTATCGCAGGCAAACGTTGGGTGATTGTCGCTCTTAAACTGCGGGAGCCGGTGTTTGCGCCAACGCAGCAGGCGCAAAGCGAGCTGGACAGGACCAAAAGCTGGAGTCCGTTGTTCAGACTAAATCAGTAATTAGCCCTCAGCTTGGTGACTTAGCTCACTGTGACACTCGGGTGATTCGTTGTAAGCTGTCGGGTTCTCTTAGTCAGGTTTCAAACATCCCGTGGCTGTTAGCTTGTGTTGTTTAAGTGAATTAAATCATTAGCAGGTAACGTGTGTTCCCTGCTTTCAGTGCTACAAGTCAGACAGCACCAGTCTTACTACACTATATTAATAATTCAACTAAAATTATTCACCATATTTACGTAATAATGTGATTGTTTTTGACATAGTTTGAGAATAATGTTTTGGCCCACACCGCATTACATGACTTCACCAGCCCTATTAAAATCACTTTTTAAAGCTTAACACGTTTGACAAAACTTCAACCACCAACATGCTCTTCACTCTACGTTTCAATGCCACCACTCAATCCACTCTTTGGTGTCACCTTGTGCATCTGAGGGATGATTCCAGTGTCACTACGTGGCTGAATGCAGTACACGGATCACTGATTTAGTAAAAAGTCTTTCTGTGCTTTAATTTGATTAATTCAAACTTGTTTTATGTGGTATGGTGCTATTTAATAAAGTGGTTGTATTATTCATGGGGTTTGTGTTTAGAGTTTCTGCAGTGGGAGCGGAGTCTGACCTGCTACACAGTTTGGTGAGGAGAGCGGATCAGGCTGCATGCATGAATCTCTCACAATGAAACTATTCATATCAGTTCAACACGATAAATTGATTTTATTTCACTTGACCTCACTTGGAGGCTTATATTTCTGTTGTTAGCGAGAACAGATTCATTTTGCAGGTCATGAGATTTTAGCCAGATTTCGCCCACGGTCCAAAGCTGCCTGACTCCCAGTTGCACGAGTAGCAACCGCCGAATCCACGGCGAACTCTCCGAACGCGCCCGCGTTTCTTGAGGCTTTTGACTTTTGCATCTTGCAGCTTTGGGCCAACCTGGACCCTTGACTACTGAAAGCCCAGCATTAACCCGGAGCCCGCATTAGGCCGAAGGTTAAAGACATCACAGCTCAGGGTGACACCCTCAGGAGCCCATTCCTTGAGACTCTTCGGCTGCATTTGTTTGACTAGTAAAATATATCAAGTGAGTCATTCTGATATCAGGTTCAGCTTAAATGGTTGCGAAGCAGCGCTTCTCAGATTTGATGTCCGGGCCTCTGCGGACAGGGTCGGGCAGGTCGTCTGTACACTCTGCAGAATTCCTGGACATTGGGCGATATCGCTGGCCGCAGCTTGCCTGATCTGGACAAACACGGGCAGCAGACAAACAGGGAGCGTGGGCTGGCTCTGATAACTGGCCCAGGTGAGCCAGCTTCGTGCCCATTGCGATCATAATGAAATAACACCTGAGTCATTATCATAAATGGCGCTGTGAGCACCATTCAACTGCTCGCGCTAAGATAAGTGTAATCTCTTTGTATCGTCTTCCCTCCGTTTTCCACCTCCCGCCTCGTGGATTGATTTGGCTTGGTGGGCGACTCGGAGCCAATTTTCATTTCCAGTCCATCCCTAATGTTATCTCGGCCATTCAGCAAACAACAAAACTACACCATCAACAATAAAAATGAACCTTAGGATGCAAATGGTACAGCCCACATAAAAGTCCGGAATTAGTTCCAATCGCTGTTATCCGTGGCCTTCTCCCTCCTGGTTTTTCATAATAAAAATGATTTGTGCTCAGCGTGTCATAATTGCCCAAATTGCTGAGCTTTACATACCTCCAGTTTGCTGCCAGGGCTTCTCTCCAGCGCCCCGGCAGCTGAACACAACGCGCCATAAAACGCGTCCTTCCATGGGACCGGCGTCCGCGCCGCTCGGTTCTAAAGGGCTGCGACTTTTGCAGTCTGGACGTTGAGCACACACCAGCAGGCGTTGATTAGGGGCGAATGCGTTAAATAGAGAGGAGCAGGAAACAAAAGCAGAAAAATAACCTGAACTGTTCTTTAAGGAGCGCTAAATCACACACTCCTGAGGCGAAACAAGTTATATGACCTTTGAAAAGCACCTTCAACTTATTGCTGCATAAGTCCTGTCCTGGTAAATTTCCCTGGGCGTGCATTATTTTGTGCATCGACAGACATTCCTATCAAAGGAATCTAAAAGGAAAAAAACAAAAAAAGCACAGCGGCAGAGACAGCTGCCAAAGTTTCCCTGCCTCCTAAGTAAGTGATGTTTCATGTATTTTTCTGTGTTTAACCTAGCTGTCAATTTGGGCTGACAGTGTGAGAAAAACAAAAGAAGAAGCAGCATCGTCAATGAATTGCTTTCATCAGTTTTATTATAGAAGTACTTAATGAATGAAGCTGGATGTTGCAGACAAACATGGAGGGTGGGAGCTGTCAGGGCTTCTTTGAAGACCAAAGGAGTCTCTTCAAGAGCTTTTCCTTTTACCTTGTTTCAGTCTTTTCTCCTTTTTTAAGACATTAGAAGCATTTTACAGCTCTGTGGAATAGTCTCATGTTCTCCCCACTTGCCAAATGATCCTCTCTCCCTCTTTGATATGTGTTGTATTTTGAGTATCTGAATTCCGGGGCAGGCGCAGGCACACCTGGGAATTCTGTTCTCGCAAGATGCGTTTTTTTTTTTTTTCTTTCTTCATTTCCCAAATTCAGATGAGCTTTCTCTCTCCCCCGCCTTGAAACGGGGCGGCGGGGGAGGCGCACTGTTTTTCGGCAAAAGAACAAGTTCAGGAAGAGTCACGGCCGTCCGGGGAATTTTCAATGCGAAGGTAAAATGATTGGCCTCAAAACAAAGCCCGTGATCCGTGCGCGGCGGGGCCTTGAGATGGGGAGTCATCACTGGGGGGCTCATTAAAAACATTCCTCTGCTGGGAATCAACAGGAACATGCTGCAAGTTATGCACTGGCTCACTGCAAGATGGCTCATTCCCACCAACTTATGTTACTGGGTACACACTCCTGGGACTCATCCTCCAGTCTGAATCCACTGCTCTGGACTCTGCTGGTTTTTCGCCGCCCGGTCATTAGGAGCTGGCTCCATCGTCGCCGCCACTCTGTGATGCTTCCTAGTCCAATCTAGCTTTACGTTTGCACTGAATGCGCTTGCAGTGAAGTAGCCTGCGAGCAAATAAGAGGAGTTTTGGGCTGTGATGTGCTGTGCTGTGAGTTATATAAGTGTCTGACCCACAAACTTGGCCCATAGTGAGAAGCAAGTTGTGTTTCTGTCTTGTTTTACAGTTCTCGAGTTGCTTTAGTATCATCATTAAGCTAACAGCCCACTCAGAATAAGTATGTACAGTAAATCGATGCTGGTTGGCATGTTTGTGAGCGTAGTGTGGCGAATGACACAACACAAGCTGAGGTAATATACACTACATATATATTTATGTGCTTATGTACTGTATGGATTCAGAGGTCTCTGTAGCAATGAGCTGACGTCAGGAAACGCACAGCGCCGTCTGCATTTAACTCCTATTTCGAATCAGGTGACGGTTTGTTTACAGCTGTGGCTTCGACAGGCTCAAGTTCATCATCGGCACAAAACAGCGAGGGAAAATGAAAATATTTGGCCAATGAAAAGAATATAATTGCGGTCGGCTGAAGTAAGCAAGTTGCAGTTTTTAACTGATGCTACTTCCAGCTAAGTGCTTCGGAAGAAGGTTTGCACAAAAACAGAATGAAACTGGCCTTAATGGAACAATGGTGACGCAAACAAACATTGCTTCTAGCGTCTTTGCCGATTTTCTTCATTCTTTTATTTTTTTTGTTATATTCGCTATATCTGGATGACACACATCTGGTGAATAAACACATTTCCAAAAGCGCCGAACGAGTCCCACGCACAACAGTTTTTCGGCACAGTAAGAGCGTAATTATCAAAGAATCTGGATGTTTCTGAAAGTGACGAGGTGACTAAACACCATCATTAGGCCTGTGCACACAGTGAGAGCGAACAAACACACACAGACCCGTGTGCTGAGGACCGGGTATTATTCCTTTGCCTCCTTTGTAGCCAAACACCTGTTCCTTTGTTTACTTGCCAGACTCTTCATAGATGGAATAATCTTTGGAGAGAGGAGGGCTTTTACTCCACCAGACATGATACTCTAGCTAGCGCCTGGTAAAACTCAATCTGCAGGCAGATTATTGCGTGGAAGAGTCGGGGTAAACAAACTCCACTTATTTCCATAATTACTCAAGTGCACATGAAAGCGCTTCACTTTCCCCACGTATGAAGATAAGCTGTTGACTGTTGTTGTTGCTGCAGAATTTTAATTTACACTATATTATCCGGCATCTATTAAATTGTAACACGTTGTTAGCTGGAGGTTTGCTGAACGAGCGGAGGAGCAGCATAAATCAGACTTGATTCAACTCTCGCTTTTGTGCGGGTCTTTTTTTAACGTCCCACACACGTTATTTTGAAAAAGGAACAATAACTCGGTGACAGGCCCGGCGTTCGCTCTCTCTCTCTCTCTCTCTCTCTCTCTCTCCCGCAGAGCTCCAGAGTTTCTCACCTGCCATGCCCGCGTGGCATTTGGCACCGAAACAGTCGGGCTGTGATTTTCTGGCAGGGATGCGTCAACACATCTCCATCTTCAGCTTTTTGACACGCGGAGCCTCGCGAGCGGCGCGTTGGAGAGCGCCCGGCGGGAGCGCGTCCCCGCCGCGGCCGCCGCGTCCCCGCCGCGGGTCCGCCGTCCCGTGTTTCTCCTCCCCGTCCAACTCGACTCCAACGTCGCGCGAGGAACAGGATCTGTGATTTGTCACTCACAGGAACATTTACTTGAATGGTGCTCGGAGATCGAATAATAGCTCCAGTTATCGTAGCATTAACACCTGCATGCATTGCTTGCCAGCAGTTTCACACTCGGAAAAGGAAGACATTTTTCCTGTTAATTGTCAGTTATGAACACAGAAAATTTAATTTGGTTTTAAGAGGCCAACAACTAAATTCTGTGAACAAGCCAACTTTTAGCTGTTGAGAAACCGTTTGCATATTTCATATTTTGTAATTTCGCTTTTCCATAATTTATATTTACAAAGCCTATCTTTGGTAACTGTGCTCTCGGGGCTCCCTGCTAATGTAATAACTACTGTAGATGCAACGTGCCACTATTGTGCAGACTTTTTGCATAAGGTGCCGGTCCAGAAATATTTAATTGATTGATGCTAATTAATGATTGATGATGATGACTGAACTGATGCCGTATTCTAGTATTTCACTGTTACAGCAACAAAGTGCGGCGTTCTCAGTTTAAACTGTGCTCAGGTGTGCAGACGCGGCTGCGGTGTCGCAGAGGGTTGCAACAAGTGGAGGACGTCTGTACAGTGTCAACACGAGGCTAAACAAATCCAGGCTCGCTGCGGATGGCACCATTTCCACGGGTTCGGTGCAAAGAGGCTGCGCTGACACGGCTGGAAAAATGTTCTGTACATCCCCGACTTATATTTGGACCCAGGCAATCAATAGGAACAGAATTATGAGGCAGTGAAGCGAGTGATTTTAATCTGGGACTAAATATCCAGTAGTGGATTAGTTTCAGACAATTTCATACCTCCAGAGCTCTTCATGAAATATGGATAAGGTAGGAGAGAGAGAGAGAGAGGGGGGATTATGAAAAATAAAGGCATTTTCCCAAACTGCCTTCTTCGATAGAGGCCAGATGAAAAGTTTTGCACACGGGGAGCTAGAGGATTTCTAACCACTTTGCATAGCAGATGCACCATCTCCCACAGCCTTGGTCTGGGCACCAGTTTAATTAGAAAGACCCCCCGGTAAGACACCTTCCAGCCATGAAAGTGGAGTTTCTCCACATCCCCAGATTTCTGCTCACCGTGGGACGTCTCATGGTCATTGCTGCTGATGAGCGTGGGGCGTGTGGAAAAACAAAGATAAGATGCAAAGATCTAAAAAAGGGTCATTTACATATCATCAACACGAATCCATCCCGCTCTGTAGCAATTTACTTTGAAATATCATTAGCGCTGTGATCTGGGGCCGCACGAGCAAATTGGTTGAGACAAGCAGCCGGTCTGGAACAATCATTAATATGCGTCCACGTTGCAAGCGAAGGCTGAACCTTTGTTATGGCTGAGTTCAAACCCTAAATCTAAAAATACACGTGAACTAAACGACCTTCGCTGAATCTTTATGTTGTTTCAAACTGTTTTGTAGAGTTCCAGCGTCTGTTCGTCTTAATTTGTTATAGATAGAGCCTAATCGTCTTTCTACATCAGTGCTGCTGGTTCGAACCTGAAGCTGATGCTCCAGTGACTGTTGCACCTCTTGCTGGAAACACTGAACATTGGTGTTTATTCCTTATCTTTTGTTTACGCGCCGTGTCTGTTGCTCTCGGCTGTTTTGTGCCGTAAACTGCCAGAATGAAGTTTACTCTGCCCATTATCTGTGGGCGGACCTCGATCTGTTTAATCTCCAACCGCTGGGCGCCGGGCGCATTTTCATGAACTGATTAGACCCTGTCTGTTCATCTTTCTATTGCGGCGGCGGCGGCTTCAAAGCACAGTAGGCTGTGTCGAAGCACAAGTCACAAGCTGAACTCATATTAATCCTATTATATCTTTTTAATACGGCGAGGACGAGCCGCGTGGCAAAGCTGAACCCCACAGAACCAAACATCTTATTCACATTAGTGCTCATCAAAGCGTCGCTGACAGTGGAGTGAGGACAAATGTGTGGTTCCCGTTAGTTTGATAAATGGGAAGTCCTCTATTTGATTCTACAACACGATTGTGTTGTATCCCTGACACACTGCACTCTCTCTTTATCTGCTCCTACTCTTTCAGCTGCATCTAAGCCCTTCAGCATTAAATCAGTTCATGATCTCCCTGGCAATGCAGGCCCTTAGTGAGCAGCTGCTCATTGTATAGGCGGCCAGTTATGCTTCACCTCACCGCCCACATTGTGCTGTTTTCCGGACTTGTCTTTATATTAAATACAAATAAAACCCACTTTTTCTGCATAAATGCGATGAATACGAAACGCACCACACAAATTAGGCAGTGAAGACTAGCAAAAGCATGATTTGTCATTTCATTAAGTGAATTTTAGTTTGTCAGTGTTAATGATATCCCCGTTAAGAACAAGCTCTGAGCGAGTGAATGCGAAACCCTTTTAGCAAAAAGAGACTTTTAAAATGCTGCGGTAGCAGAGTGTGGCTGCAACCAACAGCAGCGCTAAGCACAGATATTTAATTCATGTGTTGACTCAGTCGGTTCAGTTGGAAAAATCTCTAAGCTCCCGTGCGTCTCCGCGCTCCGTGAATTTCCTGCACACCAGCCGCCGTGCAGCCCGGTGTAGGTGCATATTGTATTCCCTTATTACGCATAACTCCTCTAAGCAGTGCACATGACTGAGTGACGATGAAGTAACACACACACACACACACACACACACACGCACACACACTAACACACACATACACACACACACTGAGCCAGGTCTTCCTGCTGCGCCCCCTCTGAGCTCCGACGAGCTGAAGTGAATGACATTCAAAGGATTACCAAACGCACAGATCTTAATGGCTGATTTGAAAACAGTCTGGAAGTGAAAATCTCCCAGATCTTCATCCAGCTTTGCTTCTTAGAGCGTGAGATTAGACAGTAATGCAATCCTTGATTGTGAACATGAAAATAAGTCACTCTGATATTTATCACCGGGAGACTGAAAGCTACAAGATAGCGAAAAATGAGATCTGTGATAATCAGCGTTAAACTGATAACAGCAATAATAGAAGTTAAGGTTTTGATCAAATCTGCAGGGATGGTGTGATTTATTGTTTTTAATCTGCTTTTAATGTTTGTGCCTCAACAATCCATCAAGTAAGTGGGAACACGGCTCAACAAAGGCTCGATCACAAACCTGCCCTCATTATGTTTCCGCTGCTCTGTTTTCTGCTGAGAATGAAAATAATAGTGTTATCATCGGATTTTGGTATGAATAATCAAAACCTACACAATTATAACTAAATTAAATTAGTAATTAAGAAAAAGTTCATTTATAATGACATGTACCGTACCAGTACCTCACCAGTACCACCAGTTCAAGTATTATGGTGTATATTATCATATTAGCTCCACAGTTCTGTGATAGACTGTTTCAGTATTGGTGGCAAACTGGCATCTGACAGCTGCCACTGAGCTTTATGGAGGCCATGCAAACATCAGAGCGGTGTCATTTGCTCATCTAACTCTAAACAAGACAATGGAGAGATGCTCAGCTCCTGCTATAAAGCAATTAAGTCACATTCCCAGTGATTTGAATGGGTGCAAACGTTTCAGGTTTGCAGCGTGACAGGAAAAAAAACAAAACATTTAAACAGTCATCAAATGAGTCTGGTGGTTAAATTTAGCATCAGACGTTACTGTTTTATCCGAGGCTCAACCATAAATGGGACAATGTGAATATTTGTGGTGCAGACTTTAGTATTTAATGTGTACACCAAGGTTTTATGCACAAATTAAGCACAAGTGATTTAGCTCAGAGATGTTTTATTCTGACACTCTGCTATTAGCTGGAACTTTTAGGAGCTACACTTCAATATCGTTATTGTGCTGTCAGCAAGTGTTTATTTATTTATTTGCAGAAACTCGTATCGCATGAACCGCTCCGGGTTTCACTGTGGTAGCGACGAGGCTGAGACGGGACGAGGCCACGCGTTTAAACGCCTCAGCAGTAATTTTACAGTCGCACCGTTGGATCTATCTGTTCCTACGGCAATCAGGAATTCTAGATGCGTCGGCTGATGTTTGTTAGTCTGCGCGATCAGTCACCTGAGTTATGAAGCATTTTTAAAGGAGCCGTTTCCTAAATGACCACTGAGCCATTTGTTAAACTAATTACAGCCAGCGTCTTTCTACAAATACACAGTACAGACGAGCTCCGGGGCCATGTGAGGACAGAGGCTCTGCAGCCTTGGCCCACTTCTCCTCGGCCCAAACAACATTTTTATGGGATATTGATAATTTAAAAGATTTTTTCTTTATGTATTACTGCCATCCTCAGAAAATTACAGTGCTCGAATACTGTATGTGGATAATTCTGGGCACCCAGGCAAAACTACAGTAATCAGTATGTTGGTGAAGCAGGGAAAGTCAGTCCCAGCCAGAGCTGCATAATAAATATCCTTCATAAACACATACACACAAGTGTAGGTCTGCCTGTGACGAGATCGCTCCTGACCTTAATTAGCCGTGTTCAGTGCATCACATGAACCCATTACAGAGACTTTAAAGCATATCCATTTCATTTCTCCCCATTTGTCTGCACCCAGGCTCCAGCTAATGAGAAAGGGAAAGAAAGGCAGGGGAGGGGGGGGGGTGCGTTTGGAGACGGGGAGGCTGCTGCCGACAATAAGAGAACAGGTACAGTATGATTGATGCTCGACTTCTGGCCTGCAGTTAACTTCACTGACTTTGGAAATATGAAAAGTGCCACATTTCTACAATAATTTCCTTTCATTTGCATAATAAACTGCAGTAAATATGCAGAGTGGATGCATGACGCAGTGATACTGTATGTGTATGTAATTGTCATTGTTTGTTATATACAGTAGAGATGAAAACCTGCATCATTCTTTCACACATTCAGATAATTATGATCATGGTTTGGGTTATTTTTCAGGCTTCTGCAGTGATTCTGTGTGTGTGTGTGTGTGTGCGTGCGTGTGTGAGTGCGTGTGTGTGTACGTGTGCAGCACAAGGCAGAAGCTCCTCAACCATCACAATATCAAAGCAGGTGATACTTCAGCTGGAGATTTCTCCCCCAGGGCGCGCTGGGCAGAGTTGACCCCGGAGTGGCCATCCATTGCGTTCCTTTGAGTACACTCCAGCCATAATAACACTTCACCACCTCTTTCATCTGTCAGCACCAAGCTGTGCGCCCGCTAACTTTGTTTCCTTCCCACCAGTCAGAAGAATATTCACAAATAATTTGTCGCTGAAACATTTATTTATTTAGATCTTCACAGCAGCAGAAATAACTCGTGACTGAATACAATAACGTCTACAGAGGAGATAATAAGCAGGAGAAAATGATATTTGCTTTGTAGTTTTCGGTGCCACAAGAAGTTTAACATCTGCTGATACCAAAGACAGAAGTCGGGAGGGTTTTGTGTTTGCTTACATAAGGAAATGAGAATCAAACCTTCAATGAGACACATCACGATAAAAGCGAGCGGCATTGGCTGTAATGGAAAGTGACTGACAGCACATGATTGTGTGATTACACGCCTGACAGCTTGCACTTATTGAAAATGAAGAGGACAGATGTTTATTCTGACTCACTTCAACTTCACGAATGTGGGAAAATAAGCAAAATATAGAAAAAGATTGTTTTCTCCTTATGAGTGTAGTGTATATGCAAACATTTATTTGAGGCACATCGTGGTGGTGGGAGCATTATGGGGGGTGGTCTGCTTCTCCAGACAAAAGTAACCTTGTTCCGATCTCATGAAAAACCTACTGTAGGACCTGAGTTTCATACACATTGGCCCAAAGCTTTGTGAAGGGCATCATTATTAGTGATTAAGGTTCTGCAGTGCCCCCCTGGAAGCCCAGATCCGAACCTTATTGAAACCCTGCAAAATGAGTTCAAGATTAAAGTCCATGCTCGAAAAAGACACAATTCACATGAAGTGGATGAATTATCCTTCAGATGAATGGGCTGAGATCTGGAAGGAAACACCGCAGGACTAATGGCGGTCAGAAAGTTAGTCACAGGACATTTGTTCCTGGCTGTGATCATTTCCAGATGAAATGCTTGTTAGATGAAAGTGGATAATTTATGGTTCTAATATAATTCACATGAACAAACAGGTGCACTAACTTCACCAGCGAGCTTTAGGTCTCATGCTTCATATCTGATCAAGGTTGTGTTTTTTATACAGTATTATTCAGCATAGGATTCATTTAACATAAACAAAAGTTGTATCTAGACATAGTCTCTTCATTTGTCCTTCATCATCAGATATGGGGTCTGAACGTTTTAGATATGTGACTCTAAAATGATTATTTTGTGATTTTTACACCCATCTGTTAAGCAGATTACCGGATGTTTCATAGTAATAATATTTGATTAGAATTTCATTTGGGAGCGAAGGAGAAACTAGAAGACTAGTGAAAAAGAACAGCAGACCTGAGGTCAGTAGGAAGAGAGGCGGGGTAGACAGAAGGACAGAACAGCAAAAAGACTAATTTATTACTGCAGTTAAGACCACACAATTTTATCAAAACATGTGAAGCTCTATTTAAAATCCACCCGTTCTGAAAAGATCCCTTTTCGAATCGAGATTTTGAAATGTCTCACAGTGACGCTGAAGCTAATAATTCCAATGTTGGGGATTTGTCTCAGCCAATAAAAGTAAAAATAGCAAAGGTGAATATCTGACAGTGAGGCAGAACACGTTGGGTTTTCTCGACGAGGTGTTCAAAATTTCGACGCGTGGCAATGAGGCCCCTCGCTGGTTTCTAATGGGCCGCGCGTGTCCGTCTGCGCCGTGCGTCAGGACCTGTCCGTGACTCCGCCTCCACCCGACGGCGGCTGGAGGCGGCGAGCGGAGCTCCGTCCTCGCTAATGGCCGACGGAGCTAATAAAAACCCCACGAACGGCAAATCAAAACGAGTGCGCTTCCTTTTAAAATCTGTCATAAAGCGCACTTTGCGGCGCTTCCTTGACACGTGTCAGTGCCTTTAGACGGCAGCTATTTTTATTGTTCGCCCCTCATTGACTTGCAAAACAACTGGCTTCAATTAGAGCAAACAGTTGTTGGCGTAAACTGAATTTTTACCCCGCTGCTCAACAAAAAACCTCCGTTAGAGGCTTCGCAGATGAGAGGCGGCGTCACCCCGGGGCGCGGGGCTTTCAGGCGCCTCGCGTGCCTCCGGACGCGGCGCACGAAGAAGACGGCCCCTTGTTTACCTAAAACCTTAATGCGCGTGTGCCGCTGTGATGATTATGGAGGTTATGATTGTTGCTATCCACAGAGTCGCTGTGCTCAACCTGCTGTCAGTTTCAATTACCGCTGTCTGTGGCTCCAAATCCTCAAACAAGCTGTACGGCCCCCCTGACAGTCCTATTACTGTTAAAAGAAAATCCATACACATCACACCCCCTTTGTGTCTTAGCTCCCTAAACAGAGCGTGACAGCGAGGCCGGGCTAAATTCATGTTATGCCTCGTGGGTCATCAAGGTTCCCATGTGTGGATCGACTGTCCTCTGGAGGTTTTTTTTTTTTTCCAGTTTTGAGTTCAAGTAGCGCCTCTGATGTGAAGCTGGGCTCCGGCGCGGCTGCATGGGCCTGGAGTGGCAGGTGCGCGGAAGGTGATCTCCCCGACCCCTGAGAGGACGCGAGGCCGGCGGCTGTAATTGGCCTCCGCTGCGTTTACCTCCCGTCCGTCCGTCCGTCCGTCCGTCCTCCACACGCTATCGATCCGCGCCTCAAAGATGTAAAGGACATGTAACGCGGTATCAGGGATTCAGCGCACGGTGTGCGGCCGACACGCTAACCCGCGCGGCGCAGGTCACCGCGGCGCCTGCCTCAGTCTGATCATCGCTCAGAGGCCGCGGAGGAAACGACCTGCATGCTAATTTCCCATAAAGTGAAATATGAAACGCGACGGGCAGATAATTCCATACGAACAACCACGGCGGAGCTGTTCTCCACTGGGTTACGGCAGGACACTTGTAAGCACTGGTACAGAACACGCTTCCCCCTAATTATAGCAAAGAGTGTTTTTCCACTTATTATTTCCAGAATAATGAACTTCACTTCCAAATATAGACGACAGAATTGTTTTTTTTCCTCCTCCAAAACTGTCTACTGTGAGAAAATGCGTTTTTCCCCCCACTGAAATTAATTTAACTGCATTTGTGTATTTTGCCCTCAGGCAAGGTTTACCCACTACGGTGTAATGCTCATAGAGAGTGGAGTGAAAAATACATATATAATGCATGCGCTTGCGGATTGCACTTAATAGGGAAAGTAATTAAAAAGAAATCATTTTAATTCGGCGTGCTTATCACAGCGGGGTTCGGAAAGCGGGTGATGGAAGGGGAAGGTGTCGGAAGCGGGGGGGGGTGGGGCAGATAAGGTGGGATTGGTGCTGTCAGGATGTCACGTAGGGGGGAGGAGGGGGGGGGGGGCTGCTGAGGAGACACCCCCGCGTCGGTTTTCATCGTGACACGCGGCCCCCGCTGCCTCCACCGGCTGCATTTAACCCCCGGGAGCACACGCGTTGTTCTAAAACAACAGCATTTTACCTGCGTCACCTCGTTGCCACAGTGTCAAACAAGAAACGTCCCCGAATCGTTTCCAGCTTTCAAGACACAGCACTTCACAAAGAAATGAATAAATAAATAAATAAATAAACGCGTCTGATTCCCCCAAGCAGCTCTTAGCCGCGCCATTATTTCTTCATCCATTCACAGGTGACTGCTCTCAGCCTCCCTGAGAGGATTGCAATTATCGGGGGGTGTATGGCTTTATATTCCCGCGCTTTGAAAGAATTAACACCAGGCGGTAACTGAGACGAGGCTCCGATAAGCAACAACAACAGGTAGCGTATGTGTCTGCGTGCAGGCTGAAGTAGGCCGCTTGAATAAAGCCTTTATTTGCAGGGTATCAGGCGGCGTACACTGCGAATACTGTGACGCTGGTAATAAATACAAGTGTGTGACTTAACAGTAAACAGCCTCCAGCTGCAACAGTGAAGTGAGCTTCAGTGGGCCGGACTTTGCCTCGCAGCCGCTTACTCGTCCTCTGAGCTAATAGCGCCGAGCCTGATTGCGGGAGGTAATTTCCTTTAACGCGAGATGGTCTGGTTTTAATCATTTCATCATAGTGTTGCAGTAAGGTTTGGAAGCTCAATCATGGACGTCCACACCAGCGATGTGGGAGTGTTTCTTTTTTCTTTTTCTGGCCAAAAGTTGCTGGTACACTCTCTGATAAGTCAAGCAACAGTGAAAGGGAATTACAAGTTCAGATCCCCTGGCAGTGTACCTTGGCCCTGTTAGGGAAGAACATGGTTCACTCTACTGCCCATTTACTCCACAGATATGGGCTGCTCAGCTTTTACTGAATGTTTACTCCTCAGGGAATTGGCTCCATCCTGTTAAAGTTCAGGTCACTTCTTCCTCTTGCTCTGTTGCTGCTGCTGTTGTTCTTCCACCACTTTAGTCGCCTCCCTCTTCCACACAGCAAACCCCGGCCTGGATAACATCAGCGTGACCCTTCAGGTTTGGTCAGATGGGGGTAAATATGATGAAAGTCTCCACATTTGAAGTGTCTATATGTGCTGCCTTTGTGCTTCCAGGCTCCGGGCTCGGGTTCACTGCAGAGAAGGTGCGAAAAGCGACTCACACTCTTCATTTTATGGCTTCATGCTCGGTGGCTTTTCGCAGCGCTCGCTCATCAGGATGAAGGCGCCGACTAAATCAGCCTCTGCACGATCGCTTCGTTATCACCCCGACCTTGACTAATTATTAGCGGTTGATTGGTCTGATTGGCGCTTTGCAGGACTTGCAAAGAAAAATTGCAGACAGCACGTAAAAAATGTGTTGCAGCCACATAAATGATTTATCTTTACTATTACTAATAAAATACTCATACCACATCTGGGCGGTCATTGAATTATTCTCAGGTTTGGTTTGAAAGAAACACCTTTAGCCATTTGTTGCATCTTATTATTTGCAGATAACAGTTCAATAGGCTGCTGAAGATGATTTGACCCAATAAATAAAGAACCATTGAAGTGGTGAGTTCTCAACAGTGTGTATTATTAAATCTGAAATCACCAGAACCAGCACTGGACTCCTTTTCTTGCTCCTTTTTTCTCATTGAATCCTAGCCAGTATAAGTATAAACTAGACTAGTATCAATAAACAAGTAAAAAAGTAAATCATGAGCATGAGAGGAACCACGCTGCATGTTTCAGTGTTTTATTGGAGCTGGAGCTGAGAGAAGCCCTCGCCTTCAGTTCAGCTGATGCGAAAATCACCAGAAGAGGAGTTTCAAGGATTTTCACACCACAGCATCATTACAGATTTAACAAGTTCAGCCAGTCTGCAGGTTCAGGGCGACGAGCAGAGCCCGAATCTCCTCCTTTCTTAAAACGAACAATCAGCAACGGTTTCCAGCGTCCGACGGGGACGAAGGGAGGCCCAAGCAGCGGCTCCGCTCCTGACGCTGATCGTGCGTGAACAGGAACTCGTGGCGAATGCGCGTCCTCCTCCGTCTCGGCCCCAGCAGGGAGCACATGTCACATACAGGCTTTTCACACACTCGGCTGGACAGGACAGTCAGGCACACGGCAAATCTGCTTACTTACTTTATCATGCCATGAAGTGTTACTCATGGGACGGCAACACTTGTCAGAGTGCATATTGTAACAAAACGCAGCCCCGCGAGGCCGCGCTCCTATGATTCGGTGACCTTTCAAGAATGCGCCTTGTTTAAGTAAAAGGCTCTTTTACCGACCGAAAAGTTTGGGAGTTTTTTTTTTACAAGAACAGAAGTCCAGACAGAGGAGATTAGCGTCACGGCGCAGACAGACTGTACTGTGGGCTTTTCTCCTAAACTGTAAACGTATAGCATTTGACAGTCTTAAATTCCTTGGAGCGTTACATGTTTTGCTTCTGCGATAAGAGAGCTCAGAGGTCTCCAAATCCCAAATCTCCATTCTGACAACATAAACGGAATAAACACGCGGACACAGAGGCCCTAAGTACGTTTGGTCAGTTCCACTGAAGGCTAATTTTACTTGACGTGTGAGTAGAGCTATTTTCTCTCCCTCCTACATGCTATGAATCAATTAGCCAGTGTGGTTAGATCATCCGGCGAGTCCTAGAGGCAAAAAACCTCTTTGAAGGCCAGGTTGACCAGACTTGCAGGTTTTTTAGTCTGTCGAGCTGAAATCCTCAAAATCAGAAAGAAAAAGAAACAAGAAATTGTCGCCAAACGCCAGTTTGTGCGTCCACATTTGAATGAGGGCTGTGCTGAAACCCATTTCCACTGGACGCGGGCTGACCTCCCAAGGACGCGGCGGCCTCTATTACAGGCACTCTGGTGTTGTGACAGTGGCTGCACACAATGAAGCCGCAGCGAGGGCCGCGCGGCTGCAATCAGGGCCTGAATGGGAGCCCATTCCGCTGTCCAGCCGGCCATTTGAACCGTCAGAGCTCCGCGAGAGCCCGCTGATGGCAGCCATTAAAGGTTTTATCTGGAGGATCGCTCGAAGCGCTCCCGATGGAAAAACAAGGGCTTGATTATCAGGTAATTAAAATATCTTATTCAGAGTGAAATGTGTCGAGCTGATTTTTCCGAGCTGTCTTTTTCAGCTCTTCGTTGAACGTATCCAGAAAGTTTTGCAGGAACTGTACTGGTCAGTACATGTTCCCAGATTAAAAGTTATTTTCAATAAACGCCAGCGACTCCCTCACAGAGAGTCAAAAAGTCTCACATGCATGTCTTTATCCAAGCCTTTTTCTATTTGCAGGTAAATTGGGAGGCTTCTGACGCCGGCTTTATCTGAATGCCTGCAGGTTCCCTACATTTAAATTTAGCTGTTTGTATCTGTGTGTTGTGTCGGTGTACGTCAGGGTTATGTTAATTGACTTTCAGCAGGTGGTTTTGTGCCATTTTCAGATTGGGAAAAAAAAGAAGCGTCTTTAAGTTTCCATCCCACTGGCCTTCTTCTTCTGCTTCTTCTTCTTCTTCTTCTTCTGAGGCTTTTCCTCCACATTAGAAGTGCGCCTGGCTGGAGATAGTTTCATCCAAACTTGAAGGCTCTGTGTATCATTAAAGCAAAAAAAATAAAATAATTTTCGAATTTTTTTGCTGCAGTCCCGCGAACTAATCATCAAACAAAACAACATCAAGCATAATTATGGCGTGTAGAGAATGGGTTAAAATCACCCAACCTCAATGATGAGAGTGACTATTTCAGGTAATTCAGTTAAACAGATGTTAACTTAAGGAGTAAAATAATTAAGGAGAAACCTAATAACCTGATTGGCTCATTAAGAAGAGTCGAAAACAATTACTCATTTTCAAATCCATAAAAATGACACCAGGTTTGTGACCTGACTGTGTCCTACCTGCACACGATAACAACAGAGCAGAGCGGCTCCGTCCCCGACCGGCTGCAGCGCGTAGCGTAAAAGCTGCCGCATCCTGATGAAAGGAAGTGCCCAGTGCTGCTCCTCTGACACAGGCGCGACATTATCTTAGCGCCCAGATGAAAAGGCTGCGGCTTCGGGGACATTAGAGAGACTGCTGTCATTTGGACTGGATCCGGGGCTCGTACGCAGCTGTGCAGCTGATCTGTGATGCTGACGGAGGAGAGAGAGCAAGCTGTTAAAGGTCAAGGTATAAAGTACAGCTTTCGCTCTTACACTGTGTTTGGCCACCGATCAGCTCAGCTCAGCGTCCTTCTACCTGCTGTGAGATACATATAGAACTTTAGCTAATAGCAATTAGCATCGAGCTATAATTATGATCTCAGTATGAGTTGAGCTGATGGAACCAAAACCTTGGCGCAGCTGTGGTTGAACACTCTTGTAAAGGTGGTGTTTGTGACTTTACACTCACAGTGCGATGAATTTCATGCTGTAAAATGACTGGGTGACGTTCGGGGGCTGTTGTGAGCTGTCCCTCCAGCGGTATTATCTCGAATTGAATTTACATGCAGAGTTTTTAGTAATTACCTCACTGAGCCACAGATTTGTGAGCGAGAGAGAGAGACACACACACAGGGTGTGATAGACTGTTTTAATTGGATATTTGGCCCCTCTGGATGTGGACTGAACCATGGAGCAGCATCATTATAATCTCTCATCAGGCTCTAATTTGAACCCTGAATGCCCACTCCCCACTGTGCTTCATATACTTGAAAGTTCAGGCAGTGTGTTTAATTTTTTTAATTATTATTTGAAACATAATACTAAAAAATGATTTTATTTTCCGGATAAGTTGTGTTTAAATTATATAGTAGTTCCTTATGTGCTTTTCTCTAATTAATCACAGGTTAAAACTTTTAGCTTTCTGGCAGTAGCAGCAGTAGCTGATTTATGACCTGACCCCCCCCAACACACACACACACTGTCCTTTTCCCATATACACGAACAATTAAACTTCACCCAGCTGTTCTCCGGTATCGTCGAACCTCCGAGCTGCAGGTGCGCTGCTTTCGTGCGGTCGCAGGCGGCGTGGAATCGCTCCCAGTCCCTCAGGCTGCGAGAACATATGTGTCGGCTGCTGAAGCCTGTCAGCTCCGTTACCGCTGACGTGACACGACCTAATGACCTTTGGATGAGCAGACAGGTTTAAACCCAGCACATCACGGCAAACCCTGTCAGAAATGGAAATGGCAGCTCTCCGATTGGGGAGAAGCAGACGAGCAGCGGCGCTGACGCGCTAAAAATACCAGATGAGGCTCCGTCAAGAGTCTAAACCTTTACATTTGATGTTTCGCGACGCCACAGATTATTTTGCATGTGCACCTCTGAGCGTTAATTTTGCTGTGCGAGGTTATCGCCGGATCCGTTTTCATCAGCTGGGAGAGGAGGCACATTGCAGACAGCTTTCTTGAATCAATGCGCTATAGGTCAGCCCAGAGTCTTGTATCAGTACAATCGATACTTGCACATCAAAGAAGTATGCCATTGTACACACTTAACAAGTGCAAAAGGCCAGGCCCTGGAGGAGCAGCCCAATAAGTAGGTCAGAAAAACACTCCAATTGGGTCAAATGATAATGTGATTCTGGAAAAAAAAAACCTTCTAGAAATTCTACAGTGTGCGTTTGGTTCCGTGTGGGTTCACGTGTTTGACTTCTGCACTTGTTTAGATCAGTGTGAGCGGCCATTTTACATCGCTAACGCGCCACGACGGCGGCATCGGCCACGAGGCGGCGAGCTGCTTTGCTGTTTGTGAGGAGCCGCTCGGTCCAGGAGCAACTGTGATGCAGTATGTGCTGAAATCTGATCCCAGCTGTAGACGGTGCGTTTGTTCAGATAATTCGCCCGCCGCTGCAGGACGCGTGCGCCTCATACGTCCACACCTGCGTAGGCGCGCGGCACATGCTAACATGCTAACCCGCAGGTTTTTAGCACAGATAAGGGCGCGCTTCAACATGCTGAGATACGCTATCTCTCAACGAGGGGCAGCCGCATCGATCTGTTCATTTCAAACAGCAAATGGGATTGATAAGATTAAAACGCGCTCAGTGGGGGGTCAGCGCTTCAAAGCCTTATGTGAAGCAGCGAGCAGAACATTTGAATTAGCATAGCTGGAAAACAGTCATCATCATTAATTAGCTGCATCCACTTTATTGCATAAGACTTGAGAAAGATTGTATCGAGAGATATTTTTAGTGTTTCTGACCTGTGCAATTTCTTACTTCTTCTCGTTATAAAGGTTAATTACGCTTTTGTATAAAAGACTTGAGCTGTCATTTGCAATGCGACTCATTAGTTGCTCTTTATGAGAGAAAAGAACGGAGGAACTTTCCGCCTTGTGCCACTGTTTGTAACAGCAACTGTGCTAAAAGGTGGTGTCTAGCTAGAAACAACTAGAACCAGTGGGTGTGTGTGTGTGTGTGTGTGTGCGTGTGTGTGTGTGTGTGTGTGTGTGTCTGTGTGTGTGTGCGTGTGTGTCTGTGTGTGTGTGCGTGTGTGTGTGTGTGTGTCTGTGTGTGTGTGCGTGTGTGTGTGTGTGTGTGTGTGTGTGTGTGCGCGTACTCTGCCTGCGACTGATCTCAGAACTTACCATTTCTTTCTGTCATTCGCCTCCAGTCGCTCCTTTATCTCTCAGTCTGTCAATGTTTATGAAGTAGGTTCACAAAGTTTTGCTCCGAACTGAATCCTTGCAACTCGCGCGGATGCGTTGTGTCTCACTTAATGGTTACCCAGACAACTCTGTCTGTCGCCCCGTCAGATCGGGCCCCTGGGTCCATGCCCACTCATGCCTTTTCATTCCCCTTATGTTCAATTAGTTGCAGCAGGCCTCAGAAGCTGGGAGTTAACCTCCGCATTACAACATCTTCAGTGTTAGTGAGATGATGTACAGACAACCTGCCTTTCAGTCCACATCAGTG
Source organism: Betta splendens (assembly GCF_900634795.4). Taxonomy (NCBI): domain Eukaryota; kingdom Metazoa; phylum Chordata; class Actinopteri; order Anabantiformes; family Osphronemidae; genus Betta; species Betta splendens. The sequence continues at coordinate 8,962,514 of NC_040890.2, forward strand.
GAGCTCAGTGTCTTAACATTCGCTACACACAGTATAGACATGAAGCTAATGAGCTCCCTCGGTTTGTGGGATACTGTAGTTCACTGGTCTAGTGTGACCCACTAATGGCAGCGGAGGGAAAGTCAAGGCGTCCCTCTAAAGGTCACGCTGTGTCTGCCTCTGCCTGCCAATCATCAGCAGCTCCTTCTCTTAATGTGCAAATGCACCCGTGTTTGACTGATTCACTGACTTTAATGGCCTAAACGTACACGCGGGTGTTGTAACAACACAAGTAACGACACAAGACACCAAACAATGAGAGAAACATGAAAACCCGGCATCAAATCGCCCAAGTGCCCATGAAAGTTCCCTGATGATCACTCCACAAGCTGTTGGTTGAATCCGCACGGAAATGTTGGAGGTGGGTGACAATTTTCATTTCAAATTTGGATCACGCTGTGTAATATATCGGGTTGTGCTGCATCTTTAATTCTCGTTCTAAGTCTCTTGTGGGTTGCAAAGCACCTGTGGGAGAACACCTTGCTACACGCGCCGCACAATCTGCAAAATTACCTTTATTGAATTTGCTTATGTAATTTGCCTGATATATTTAGGTGTTTGCGAACATCTGTGTGAAATGTGGAAAAGCGTTTTTGGAGTGCTGTCCTCGCAAAACTAACCCGGGGCTAGAATTACCACAACTTCCTCCCTCTTCCACATCATACAACATATTAAACGCAATTACCAGTTTCTTTTCCTATCATTTTGCCTCTAAGCTGATAAATAAATGTCACCAAAGAGACAAAGTCCTGTGGAGGCTGAAGAGGACAGATATTGTAGCCGGAAGCTGAGCGGAGAAGGACTGATATGAGCTTGTAGGCATTTAATTAAAGTGTCAAAAGGTAAAAGAAACCTGCAAACAAAATACATTTAATCTATTTATAGTACAAGGTTTCACTGTTTAACTAGCCAGTCATGTTTGATTCCCTCAGTGCTCTGTTCTGCCCTTTAAAAGTCTCTCGGTGTATGTTGTCTTTGAGGGAGATGAAAGACGAGTTCAGAGACCATCCATGCAGATTGGATTTCACCAGAAGAGACAGGAATCTATAGAGTGATAAAGGAGTGACGCTCTGTTTTTATTTCTTCCCCTGCTTTCATCGGTGATTGTGAAGTTAACTGTCCTTGGATTTCCTCCCTCAACGCGTCCGAGTGGTTATGCACGCGCAAGGTTGCTTTTAGCGCACGCTCCATCAAACGCGATCAATCACAGTCCTCAAACATTCTGAGCAGGCAGGAAGGATGGAGTTTCAATATAATGGGGTTGTGGCTGATCCACAGCAGATACAAAAAAAATCCAATAGATAGGGATTTTAGGATTGTAGGAGCTCTGTGTCCAGGCGTGTGTCATAGATTCTTTATTAGGCTGCCGGCCATTGTGACTCCAGCATCTAAACTTTGGGGCAACATGCTGAAATGTCAGTCATGCATTGCTTTTCAAGCCTTCGTGGCAGGTAAGCATGCCGCTGACACGGTGTTGCTATAGAAGCAACACCGTGTCAGCGGTGTGTGGCCCTCATGCCAGAAGAAATTTTATAATTAGGCTACCAAGACAAAAATGTGGATTCAGTAGCACCTGACATATGGCTGCCAATGTTACCTGTTAGAGCTCTGCAGAGGCTCTATAATGGACTCCCATCGCTCCTGAAGCTGCCCTACAGGCTGTCTCCTCGCTTTAATAGCCTTTCTCCCAGTTATCTTCAAGCCTAAAAAAT